>NW_024042261.1:327863-465363 GCF_014851395.1 Micropterus salmoides | reverse complement strand
AAGAACCGCAACTCATTCTTTGTCATACAAATGTCAGGAAAATTTCTTCAGAATTGACAATTCATTGAGTAGTCCATCAACTACACAAAGATTTGATGAATTGTTTCAGCACTGAAAAGTCATACATCGAAGTTATCTTAATGTAACACATTATTTTTACCAGCCCAATGTAGTAAAGTAGTAATATATAGGTGGCTTGTCAAACACTAATCTAGTTGCAAGCTCAAATTATTGTTACATACATTATTATACAAGTGTTATTAATGGTTGATGGAACAATTATAGCTCATCTTATGAAGCATCCACAACTGATGCATAAACAGTGAATGCTTAATGAAATGCATAATGATGTTATATTGCACTATTTTGCATTCATTAGCTGTTATACTGATATAACAGTTGGCTGCTATTGACATAACTGCTTATAAATGTTAATTAGGGGTTTTTAAACTATGTTACCAATTTAACTGCCTTCTCAGAAGCTCCAAGATTTAATTTAAATCATTTTGTTTTGTTGCTCCACTGACGAAAAAAAAACCAAAAAAAAAAACAATTTCTTAGCTGCGTTGGGCAGTTTAGTGGTCATGGTAAAATGTCACAAATGTCGCATGACTCAGATATGACATCAGATGACATTTTGTACCCTCCCTCCGCCCCTCACTGCCATCCCGTGGTGGTGCATCCCGGAGCGTTTGGCCAGTATTTAGATAAATAAAGCTGCTTGCCTTCCTCCCCCATCCGTCCATCCTTCTATCCCCTCCCAGGAGTCTGGTATTGATCAGACATGTCCACATTAGAGGGAGGGGAGATGCTTTTATGATAATCCACCCACCCTCCCCACCACTCGTAATGGCTGCATTAGACGCTCATCCCCTCGCACCCGACACCTGGCTCTCGCTCTTTTTGGACTTAGTGTTTGCATTACAACACTGTTTAATGTGCTCTTTAGAGGGGATGAGGGGGCTGGGGACTGGGGGCAGGGGAGGGCAGGAAACTTTCCAAGAGTTTCCAGTAGATGAGGACCCAGCAAGGAGCCACTGGGAAGCTCCAGAGCGAGAGTGATAGATGGCACCATGTTCAAGTGGAGGGCGGAGGGAGCTGGAAGTGGGGGTCCATTACCTATTACTGAATGCCCTCTCTGTCTAGCCACGCTGCTCAGCTGACTGTCTGATGGCTAACAAACTCTGGGAAGTGGAGCTTTGGATGAGTGTGTTCTCTGACCGGACCCAGACAAAGGACAAATCAATAGCTCTCTCTCTCTCCGTCTCATTGCTTTCCAGTCAAACATTCCAGATACTTTCTGACACAAGATGTAAAAATTGTAAAAAGTTTGTGCTCAAACGTGCCAGTGCTGAAACTAAACATCCAGGTAGCACACTTGTGTTGGTTGGCACTGGAACTAATAGGAAACGTGTGGTGGGCTATACTCTTGCTCCACCTCTGCATTATTTACTGGCTGGCTTCAGCAGAGTGGTGGGGCTCTCAAGATGCATGGCTCAGGAAAAAAACAAGATTGGGAAGGAAAAAAAGTAAGGAAAAAGAGAGAGAAAGAGCCACCTGGACACCATCAGTCTCAGCGAAGGTAAACATCTCCGACATTCCTCCCGGCACACTGGTCTACAGAGGTCAAAGGTCATGATGACAAACGAGTGACCCAGGAGCCCTGAGAGGCCAAGAGAGAAGCCTCTGGAATCTCTCAGCAGGGGGACGGGGGGACACAGAGACATATTCACCAGCCCAGGAGAATAAAAGGATAGTGGACTTCAAGGTCTCAGGGCCACTATGCAAGACCCAACCTGTGGATCTTCAAGGAAACCGATCACTCCCTCAGTCCCTTTTTTCACCTTTTTACCCCTTATGAAAGTTAGCACTAAGCTATCATATTTATCAAGGACTCCCATATATCAGGTTCAACAGTGGCCTATTACAAATGTCAAGACTGGCCCAAAAGAAAAATGTGTTCAAAAGCAAAAATCACCTCAGATGAGAAGAAAAGATAGTAAGTGAGTTTCAGCTGCTACTTTTAGATCAAGCCTCTAGTTGTAGTAGGAAGTCAGTTGTAACTAAGGTAAGTATAGAGCAATATTTAATGTGCAAGGACTGGCAGGTATGTGAAGGGGGTTCAAGGGTGATCATGATGAGGCACAACTGGAAGCAGGGCTGGACTCCGCCCAGGTGTCAGCCATCTGTACTATAAGCATTAATGTTTGTATTAGGCTGGGTCTTTATAAGCTATTTGAACACATTATTTGTATCGCAGCATTAGCATCACACACACAGCTTGAAGTAGGGACAGTAGTAGAGGAAGTTGTAGGGATCCTGTATATGAATTTGTCGCCAGATGGTGTTTTGGTTGAAACACAGGAAGGATTTGCTCCACATTCTTAACTCCTGTCAGAGTGCTCTTCATCAACTCCCAACGTCCCAGTTAACCATTGTCCCAGTTAACCACAGTTAGGGGACAAGATTGCACTGTGCATTTCCAAAGTGTATTTAGTTACTGAGTTTGATTAAGTGAAGTAATCAACCAAGTGCACATGGGATCATTCTCAGTCTGTGTTTAGTTTAGAAAACATTATTGTTCTCAAAGAGGAAATTTGGCACTAGTTGCTGGGCTGCTTTCCACACAGATCAAAGATTTAAGGGTAAATTTTCCATTTGTGAGAAACACTGTTGACAGCCACTATGCCAACAACAGTGCTGCAGAGTGCTCATTTGTACAAATTGAACTGTATCCTTTCAGATTTGGCAGTCCTACAAAGGAAACATCCTCAAGTAACTAAGGATTTTTTGGTAATTTTACCATTGCTTAACTTTGGTACAGCCACATAGTGAATAATTATAAATAATAATAATAAAAAACAAACAAACAAACAAACAAACCAAAATGATAGATAGATAGATAGATAGATAGATAGATAGATCTATATATCTATCTCTCACAAAAGTGACACCCCTCACATTTGTGTAAAATATCATAGACTAAATATTTGATTATATCTTTTCATGTGACAACACTGAAGAAATGACACTTTGCTCCAATGTAGTGTGTGCAGCTTGTATAACAGTGTAAATTTGCTGTCCCCTCAAAATAACACAACACACAGACATTAATGTCTAAACCGATGGCAACAAAAGTGAGTACACCTCTAAGTGAAAATGTCCTAATTGGGCCCAATTAGCCATTTTCCCTCCCTGGTGTCATGTGACTTGTTAGTGTTACAAGGTCTGAATGGGGAGCAGGTGTGTTAAATTTGATGTTATCGCTCTCACACTCCTTCATACTGCTCACTGGAAGTTTTTATTTTTATTTTTTTTTGCTCACTGGAAGTTAAACATGGCACCTCATGGCAAAGAACTCTCTGAGGATTTTAAAAAAATAATTGTTGCTCTACATAAAGATGGCCTAGGCTATAAGAAGATTGCCAAGACCCTGAAACTGAGCTGCAGCACGGTGGCCAAGACCATACAGCGGTCCAACAGGACAGGTTCCCCTCAGAACAGGCCTCGCCATGGTCGACCAAAGAAGTAGAGTGCACGTGCTCAGTGTCATATCCAGAGATTGTCTTTGGGAAATAGACGTATGAGTGCTGCCAGCATTGCTGCAGAGGTTGAAGGGGTGGGGGGGTCAGCCTGTCAGTGCTCAGACCATACGCTGATCCCTTCCCTTTGGAGACTGGGCCGCAGGGCAGTATTCCAACATGATAACGACCCCAAACACACCTCCAAGACGACCACTGCCTTGCTAAAGAAGCTGAGGGTAAAGGTGATGGACTGGCCAAGCATGTCTCCAGACCTGAACCCTATTGAGCATCTGTGGGGCGTCCTCAAACAGAAGGTGGAGGAGCACAAGGTCTCTAACATCCACCAGCTCCGTGATGTCGTCATGGAGGAGAGGAAGAGGACTCCAGTGGCAACCTGTGAAGCTCTGGTGAACTCCAGGCCCAAGAGGGTTAAAGCAGTGCTGGAAAATGCCACTTTTGAGAGACTGTGTGTATGTATGGGCTGTCAAACGATTAATTTTCTCTTAATCGCGATTAATCGCTGAATTTCAATAGTTAATTGCGATTAATCACGTTTTATCACAATTAAAATTCTATTATTATTATTATTATTATTATGTACAAAAAGTACACACGTTATTAGAAAGTGAATTGATTTCAGTTGAAACCAATGAGACAGCAGTTGCTTTAAGTAGCAGTTTCAGTTTGACAGCTTTCTCCGTTTCATACAGGCTATGTATGCGTGCAACAATTGTCCCCTCGCCGACACTGTATATAACTTGCACTCTCCAAAATAGTGCTTTGCCTTAGTCCGCTAACATCAACCTGATTAGCTGTATGCTTAGCTCGTTGATGGTAACATTAGCTTAAGCTCAAAGTGCTTTGATGATATTTTGATTCCATTTCACGCAAGGTGCATACTGCTTTTGACTTGTCAACGGAGCCGTCTGGGACTGTGTTGTTGTTCATCTCCATGGCTGCAGCAGGAGGTAGGAAGTGTCTGTGGCAGCATGACAAGTAAGGGTGCATCGAAGGGTCAAAATAGTAGCGTAACGGCACGAGTGAGGGTGTAAAATAAGAATTTGACACACGCAATTAACACAATTAAATATATATATATGCTACATTACCATTTGAATTAGCATATGCTATTTGTAAATCAAGCTTCCATGACCAGAAATAGTGAGTCAAAAACACAGCTGGCAGGACAAAGAAGTTGCCGAACTGAAGTAATAGTTGACAGAAAATCATTTTAGTTGCCAAAGATGGATTGCAACATTTTCTTTGGAATGTTTTGACTACATGTAGTAGCATACTGCTGGTACTACTGACAAAAAACTAAATGTCAAGATAGGAACAATACTGGATTTTCTCTGAAGTAGACACAAAATAAATTCAAGTTTGAGTCACTGAGACCATTTTTTGTGGTCATTTGTCCTAATGACTTTTCAGTGGGACACTACTGGGCTCATTTAGAAACAGGAAGCAGCTTGTACTTGCTAATGTAGCATGTTAACATACTCACAGTGAAAATGCTGATGTTTAGCAGGTTATGTTTTCCATGTTAGTTTTATGAATTACTTAATTAAATATATATATATATATTTTATAGGTCGTTTGTCAAAGTGGTTGGACAACAATGGAGCTCAATCGTAGACCTACAGAAGAATAAGACATATTAGGCTTTGGATATAGGCCTACACACAAAACCTAATAATAAATTCATTGTTGTTTGGCTCCACATGTGGCTTTTGTTGACAATTTTTATATTGGTAGCCTAAATTATTGCCAGTGATTGTTTTCCAGATTGATGTCCATTGGTGCATGTACTGCATCATTACCTGTTAGTACAAAATGGTAAAGTGCATTGATTCTTGCGCACTAAGTAAAAGAAAGGACATTAGAACAAGTAGTATGTAGTCCACATTAAATACAATTAGTATGCTGTATGTAAGTAGGACATAGCTACAACGTCTATGGCAGACTTGACACACTTCAACACATGTTATCGTATTTGTTTTATCTTCAGGTTGTGTACCTGCTGCTTAAAAAGATGCAATACAACCTGAGGATCCAGGTTCTTGTGAGGATCTATCTTGCTTAAGTGTCCCTGACCTAAAAAACAACCAGCTCCAGGCCTGCTGCTGTGTTGCTGAGCCCAACTCTGACCTTTGACCTCTCTGACATCAACCTCTAAGCAGTTTCACAGGTACTCTCAGTACTATAGAATAGATACATATATATTCAGTCTTGTTGTAATCCTCTTTGCTTTCAACATCAACTGGTTGTGTAGGCAGAGAACAGAAGCTAACCAGATACAATGAGTGGATATGTGAGTCAGACAACAGGGGAGTGTGTGAGTGCTGTGACTAGAAGCTTCATCCCTGCTTGACCTGTGAACTCCATCTGAGCTTTCTTACACACCCTGACAAACACACTCATATTCCCATCCACATTAGCAAAATACTTCCTGAGAAAGCTCATGGCAACTCATGGGTACAATGAGTCATTGTCTCAATGACATCACATCTGCTGCCATATCCAGCCTCTGTACAGATGGCTAATGCAGGAACTAAATGAAGAAGAGAGAGTTGAGATTCATGCACAATTTAAAGTTGCCTGATGCAAGATTATACATGGAGTACACCACCTTATCACTTATCACTAAAGTTAGAAAAAAATACCATAAGATCACAAAAATAAATCTTAAATAATAATAATCTTCTCTATAATTGACTCACCAAAATAAAATTGATATAATTTTTTTTCATCCACTCTGCACAAACTACAAGATGAAGAAACAAAAAAGCAAAGACAAATTAAAGCTGCAAGCAGCGTTGGGTGGGCGCTCGCATGTGTAGCGCTTCAGGGAGTGATGCCGCCTCGCCGTATATTCCGCAGCTCTTACGGTGTAGCTCTGAATTGTCACACGCTTCGAGTGCTGCACGGAGGACTTTAACGTCACATCCTACATCCCCTTTGTGGCGTTAGAAACCATCCGGTAATTATACCTAATGTCTCATTACATCAAGTGTATGCCACGTGCCGCGGGGGCTGCTTTGTTGACTGTCACTTCCTGTTGCCAGCAGGTGACGCTATGATTATGGGTGAATGTTGGCATGTACATGGTTTCAGGGTGGGACTCTTATGAAATGTGTGAAATTTGGTACAGATCTGAGCATGTACAGTCAAGTTACAACAACTTCCTGTGTCATGGCGAAGCGTTTAACTTTGCCGCCACGTTACGTGGCTTTGACGCCGTTCGTTCGTTTGTTAACCGAAACCCCACAAGTGTTACAACATGGCATCGTCAATGTGTTAAGGGTTTTCTGGGACAGTTTTGAAGTTGATATGGCCAACCTGCTGGGAGTAGTCCATCATAGCGTAAAGCGTGACATTTCCTGTTGCCAGCAGGTGGTGCTATGGTGAATGATGGCATGTGGACGTGTTCAGGGCGGGACTCTTATTATCCATTTCTAATTTGGTACAGATGTGAGCATGCAGATTTAAGTTATAACAACTTCCTGTTTCTTGGCGAATCATCGATTTGACGCCACGGGCACGCTCATGGAGGAAAACCCATTGTTTGTACAACTTTTAATGGGCAATGGGTTTAGACCGCACAGTGAAAATTTGAAGTCGATCGGATTAATTATCTAGGAGGAGTTTGTTAAAATATGAAGAGTGTAAATCGCCAGGAATGACAATTAAATCCAAAATGGCCGACTTCCTGTTGGGTGTGGGGCATTGCTGCCAGAGAGTTTTCTGTACGTCTGGATATGATACATGTACCACAGAAATTTCGTACACGCAAGTGAAACTTTGTCCGGGGGCTGCTCTGTAGGGGGCGCTACTGAGCCAATTTGCCCCATGTGCCCCATAAAATACTCAATTTTTTGCCTAGCCTGAATTATGTGCAAAGTTTTTGAGCATGTTTAGGCTCCCAAAAATGAGATTACTTTGCAGGAAAAAAAATTATTCCTTCACTTCCAATAGGGAACACGCATGTTTCATGCTCTGGCCCCAATTATATCTTCCTGTCAATAGGAACCGCAGATCAGAAAGCACTTTCATGCGTCATGCGTAGAGGACCATAATAAAGTATACTGTTATTTCATTTGGAGGACTTGTTGCACTGCCACCAGTTATCCTCAGGTCTAATCAGATCAAGTCCGACTGCCCTCAGGTCCCTTTCAGATTGGGTCTCTCTTTTTTTACTCAATTGATTAATGCTGCACTTCAAGTTCAGGCAAGTATTCCTCAGATCCACTTCAGATCTGCTCCAAAAGTGTGATCCCGTGAAGACTTACATGCTGCATACTTAGAGCAACCAACTTTAATAGGTATGGGCCACTCCTATGCAGCCATTCTCCATGTACAGTTAAGGGTCCTGTCCCACCAGCATTTATAACAGCAACATTTCAGACCAAAATCAGTTATTTTAATGGATTCGGTTGTGGAGGAGAAGTAAATCTGCATAGAGCTTCTGTATAGAGTTTGGTGAACTTTGATATGCAAATTCGAGCCAGTGCTGAACAGGAACATGGAGGGTCTAAAATGGAATATTACCTGCTTTTCATCTAATTTTATGTAACTCTACACTGCCGGATATAAACTGCGCCATAACCTAGAATGAGTACTAAAGGTCTCAGTGGAGGCCTACATGGTATTAAAATAGATCTCAGGTTGGACACATTTGAAATCCATGATGTGATGTTGCTGGCTTTTTACTTTTTTTACTCTTTATACTTCTGAAAGCCATGTGATCTCAGAGAAAACAAGAAAACTTCACAGGATACAGAATACATATGGCCTATATAGTTCACTATACTCAACAGTTTCACACATAAAGCAGAAGACTAATGTACTGATTACGTATCTGTTCAGCTGACACATGTCAGACAGTCAACTGAAAACAAGGTTGAAATGAATTAGGTGTACATATGGTGTAAGGCTGACAGTCCTGCAACAATGGTTTTGTCACACATGGATTTCACAGAAAAACACAATGAAAATACACTGTAGATGTCGATTTTTGAATTATACCATCACAGAATGTATAAACCCTCCAGTGTCTTTTAGTTTAGATACACAGCGAGAGAAACAGTTGCTTCTTTTGCAAAAGAACATTCTATTATGTTAACAGTAGGTTTAGTGCATTTAATGAATTCTGCTATATCCTTTTTGTCTAAACAGACCAAATATGAGGCACTGTCATGAATCCTGCTTTCCTTGTCCTGTGTGAACATGCAGGGTTGGGAGGGTTACTTTAAAAATGTAATCCAGTACAATTACTAATTACTTGTTAAAAAATGTAATCAGTGACGTAATCCAAGAACCAGAAAATAAAAGTAATATAGTAATATGCAAATAATGATGAGAGTATCAAAGATGCCTGGTCTGCTTAGTGGATTTTTAGAGACACATACAATTAGGCTATAAAATATCCCATTCCCATGAAAACAAAATCGATGTTCCATCGGTCTCCGAGTCTGTGCTCGGGTCCGTCTGCTGTGTTCACTCATTCACCCACTGGGAACTGGAATCAGTGCACAGAGAGTCTGCATAATGGGGTGGGGGCGTGACCACATTCAACTACTGGCTACACGCCGATCAATATCTGTGACAAATCCCTCATTAGCTGTGTGTTTTTACAGGAAACACGTAAATAGAAAATATAATTTTGTTCTTAAAGTAATCCCTATGTGTAATACTCATATTTACAAAATGTACCTGTAATCTGATTACGTCTATTTTCTGTACTGTAACGGAGTTACTTTATTTTTGTATCCTGATTACGTAACGCCGTTACATGTAATTGTTACTCCACAACCCTGTGAACAAGACCCTCCATTAGACTGTAGTACTGGAAACACAAAAAATACACAAAATTGTATCTATGATAACAGGTGGAGGATGCTGACCGGACCACAGATGGGATTTATACGTTACAAATCAGCCTGACATTTTGGCAAACTCTTTCAGTAGAACAACTCTAGACAGATAAAAATGCCCAGTCATGCGTAGGCAACGATGTTCAGTCAGCAGACCAGCTGGGCATCAGGGACAGCTTTGCATTCAGGTGGTTTATCGATACAGAATTAAAGGTTTCAAAAAATATTTTTTGAGGGGGAAAAAAATCCTCATTTCATGATCATCTCTTTTCCTGCTTGATCTTAAATCCCTGAGGTCATGCAAGCCTGCAGGGTAGTTTCAGAGGTAGGAGGTGTTGCAGAGAGGAGTGGGTGGGGGGGCTTACCAACAGGTTCATCTGGAGGCCTTTGCTGCTGTGACACATTGTGACCTCCCCTGGGCTTTGGGCACAGCTAGAGCTTGGAGAAAGGGAAGGAGGGCCGAGGAAGAGGAGAGAGACAGATTGAAAAGAAGATGACGGTGTCTGCGCGTGTCTTCATAGTGTTTAGTTGTGATTAGATTGAGCTGCATCTCTGTGGTGGCTGTATATCCATCTGCTGCTCAGGGCTGAGCGGTGTGTTCCTGTTGCCACCCTCATGACCCCAGACCTAAACACACCAATTAACCACCACTGGACTTTCCACTTTTCCTCAAACTCTGATCCAAACAAACACACCGCAACATCTAACCCCCCTGCCTCAGTTCATCTTTGATCTGCTGCCTCTCGCTCTGACCCACAACAGAGAACATCGCCCTCTTTTAGCCAAAAACAGATGCTAGCCAGGAAACACTTTCACTTTTACTTGTAAAAACTGTTTCTAAGATACAAAACAAGCTAAATAAAATGACTGGCAATGTGAGCCAGTCCACCACTTTGGTCCAGGTGAAAATCTCAAGAACTACTTCATGGACTGCCATTACATTTTGTACAGATTTATGGTCTCCAGAGGATGAAGCCTCCTGACGTCAGTGATTCTCTGACCATGAGGGTGCCATTTTTGGTTTTCAGTGAATGTCCCGCCAGCAGACCCATGTCGTAAAAATGTCTTGGTGACAGAAACACAGCAATAGCTCCAGCATGTTAATGTGTCATGTCCTCTCTTCCTCAGTCCAGGTGCCTACACGAGCATTTCTGCAAATGCTTCCACTGCTCCATTTGGGTGCATCTATGGTGACCAAAACTCAAGAGAGGATCCAGTGCAGAGGGGTGCCAAGTCTCTCCATGAGAGCAGGGTGATTATGCACGATGGAGTGACCCATACCCTCTTGTCTCTCCTGTGGGAGGGGAACATCTGTTTGGCGTGCACACAGCGCTGGAACTTCCTCATCAACAGCAAGCCCAGAGTCACCACTGGAATCATAAATCCCAGTAGCTGCTGTCACTGGTGGAGACGGACAATGTGATGCAGCTGAAAGACCAACAAACAATGTCAGAATCCAACTCCAGACCAAGAAAACAAACCTTCTGACTTGAGGTGAGCTCTTCTGGTTTATAACAAATACCTGAGACTGCAAGATGAGCTAAGTCCGCCAGAATCAAAAGATCATCCAGATGGTTGAGGATTCATATGTCCTGACCTCTGATCAGTGCCAGTGCTGCCTCTAAATATTTGGTAAAAGTGCAAGGAGCGAGCTTCAGCAATATTGCTAAATTATTGCTGAATTATTGCATCTACTACTTGCTACTTCTCCAGCGCTGCCTACCCCAGCTTTGACTGTACTTTATTGTGACTTGTGTGTGTCCGATATAAAAATATATTTCATAACCTACCATGCCGGTCCTTAGTCTAGAAAGGGAGTACTGTCAGATATGAAAATGAGCCAATGATTGGAGGGAGGGTGGGAATATGACAGAGCGGCTGTGGCTCAGGAAGTACAGCGGGTTGCCCATTAATCGGAAGGTCGGCGGTTTAATCGAAGTGATCTTGGACCAAGATACTGGACCCCGAATTGCCTCTGGTGGCTGTTCCACCAGTGTATGAATGTGTTTGAATGTTAGTTTCTGTTTGAGCACTTAGTCTCAATGAATGAATGAATGTGAGTGAATGGTGAATGCAGATGTAGTGTAAAAGCGCTTTGAGTGGTCGAAAAGACTAGAAAGCTATTCAAATACAGAGCATTTACATAACCTGACACTGAAACAGCTTGTGGTTTGGAGGGTTAGACAGAGTATAGCAAATTAGATTAAATACACACTACTGTTTTTAATTAAACATCGTACATTCACTTTACAGTTAATTCAGATCATTGATTAAATACATTGGAGACAGAGTTGCTGACCTTGCACTTTAAGAGTGTTTTATTTCTCCTCTCCATAATCCTTCTCTTGTCTGCCTTGCTGCCAGGGGGATGATGATTCACATTAAAGCTTTAGAAGGTAAAAGAGAGAGAGAGAGAGAGAGAGAGAGAGAGAGAGAGAGAGAGAGAGAGAGAGAGAGAGAGAGAGAGAGAGAGAGAGAGAGAGAGAGAGAGAGAGAGAGAGAGAGAGAGAGAGAGAGAGAGAGAGAGAGAGAGAGAGAGAGAGAGAGAGAGAGAGAGAGAGATCACCTTAGGGCCTGTGTTGTGGCATGGCCGTGTTAGGACTTGTATTGACACCAAGCCCAGCTGCACCTGAGGGCCCCTAAGCATGCTATGGTGGCCTGTGTCATGGCTGACAACACCATTGGTCACTTCCGTTGTGCTCTTGGGGCTTGTATGATGGGTTAGTGCAAAAGGTACAAGGTGCTGAATAAAGAATTGAGGTAGGACTGCACTCAATTTAGCCACTGGCATATCCAATTATGAGATTTTTGCCTCCACCCTAATGTAGAGTTTGATAGAAAGTAGTTCCAATGTATACTGAGGACAGTGAATTCTGTGGATTATTATATATATATATACAAAATTACATGTTTTTTGACCCACTGATCCACAGACCAATAAGTCAAGTCGGCTGGAAAAATGATGTTGGAGCACAGTGTTTCTGGGGCCCAGGTCTCACTGATTTCTGTACAAAAACATACATTAAAATGTAATTTAATTATTATTGTTATTATTTTTATTATTGTTGTTGTTTATTATTAGTGTTTATTTATTGATATTGGGTAAACTGAGCAGCTCTGTCTCAACTTGGTAATTTATGGAGTTTCCTGATGGACCGACTTTATAGTAACCACTAGCTGCTGCCATCAGTAGCTGCCATTAGCTAGTTAGCTCTGTTAGTTATTGGTGTGTCCCTGTCCTTGGAAAAGGTTGGAAAGTAGTATTCAGAGCAGTCTGAAGCCTGCTCATTAGGATTACCTTTACATAGTTTTACCTCATTATCATCCAACATTGTAATATTATGTACATGCCAGAAAATAAGTGAAAGCATAATAGGTCCCCTTTAAACGTTAACATTGTTAGACCGTATTTTGAAAACAATGTTTTTTTTCCAGTGAAGACAGTCTCTTAAATACCAATGTGACAGCAATGATCCAATTTACTGTATATCATAGAAGCTTTCCATTTGCTGTTCTCAACAGCTGGGATCTGGTTGGCTTTGGTATTTTCTGGTTGGCAGTGTAAACAGTACACTGTTGCATACACTGTGTTTTTCATGTTTAGTTTACATGAGCAGTGAGTTTTTTTTTTATTTACAGCTTTAATTCACAGGTGCTCGTTTTTGTTCCGAGCCTTCTTGACCCAAGAAGGCATCAGTGAGGCAATTTGAAATGAATACAGCAAGGAAGAAAATTGGATTGTGGAAGCTGTTTTACAAGTCTGGGCTGATCGATGTTCAAATGGCACGTGCACAGAAAATCTTCTCTAAGGCTATCATTTCGACATAAGAGAGGAGAGGTGCCTCATTAGGAAAGCTGGCACTGCAGAACTGAAAACTTCAGATAAACTTATCAGCATACAAGGCCCATTTTAGGGGGCATTCCCGGGACTCCATGCTGCCAATTTTAACTTTAGTTTTTCTTACATAAAGTCAGTGCATGTGTGTTTCAGCCCCTCTACATGAGCAGATAAATAGACATTGGTAATCCCAGGAGTGTGTGGTGGATTGTTTACTACACTCCATTTGACACTGACACTCTCTCACAGAGCCCAAAAACGGGGTCGCCTCCGAGATGGCCACTGAAGAAGAAAGGGTGTCTCTCTGACACACACACACACACACATAAACATACACAATATGGCAGACCCTCTGCCAATGAAGTCTCACCCCTGTGTGTGACACTCAGTGAATCAAAGAGCTGACTTCATTAGTCTTCCAGATGCTTGTCTTATAATGACATTCAGGAGAACATACAACAAAGCTAAAATGTCACACACATTCACACAACAATCTCATTGACTAAAATGTGCCTGCACTTGATCCTTTTTTCTTCAATTTTGATGTCGCTCAGTCTCCCTCGTTTTCTGCTTCTTTAGTGAAATGTGAGACTCCGGGAGCATTCCTTTCTAAATACCCTCTGAGAGAGTGAGGCTGTGTGTGTGTGTGTGTGTGTGTGTGTGTGTGTGTGTGTGTGTGTGTGTGTGTGTGTGTGTGTGTGTGTGTGTGTGTGTGTGTGTGTGTGTGTGTGTGTGTGTGTGTGTGAGAGAGAGAGAGAGAGAGAGAGAGAGAAAGAGAGAAAGGGAGAGTGCAATAGATAAAGACAGAAATGCTGGACAATATGGTAGCAATGAGAGACGTTTTAATAAAACCAAAAGTAAAACTCAACAAATATTCTATTATTCATTCTAAATCTCTTAGTCTCCAACAAAAAAAGAAAAACACACTATCTTGGCCTACAGGCTGACACATGCACACATTACAGCTGCAGTATGGCTCACCCATTTCTAAACAAGATCACATTTATGTAAAAGCAAAATCTGTACACACATATGTCAGTAGAGGCGTGTCGGCAGGGCAACTGACAAGTCCGCTGGGACAGCCACCGTTAATCAGAGCAAGATGTTTATTTTCATCTCTTTAATGATCAGGATAGACCCGTTCCACACGGACACTGATATGTTTTCCGCCAACATACATCTGTTTGTGTCATGATCAATCCACTCTGACACATCCCACTACCCAGACTAACACACACACACACAGCTGGGTCTCCCCAACAGCCATCAGGCTAAGGGACATAATTACCCAGGCTACTTGTGACATTCCTGCTTGCAGGTCAGGGGGGAAGCTGTTCCCCCCTCCGCCTCTTCTTCCCTCCTCTTTGCATGCATATACAAAAAAGTAAATAAGCCAGCCATGCATGAAGAAGTGTGTACATAAACACACACACACACACACACACACACACACACACACCTCATCATCGTCATACATGGCTGGCTTAAATATTTTAAAAATTATTATTATTTTATAATGTTGTGTATAATAAAAACAGAAAAAAAAAAAGGGACAAACAAAAAATGCCAAAGAAATACTTGAACAAATGAACGTTGCTCTGTGTCTGCTGGATGTAAACTGTCCTAACATGTTGTGAATATTGTTATTATTATTATTATTATTAAAACAAGTTCTTTTTTAAGGAGATACTACAAACAACATTTCTAAAAAGTATTAAAGCCAGATTATCTAAACCGAAAGTAAGCACACCAGGAACTAAGTCTGTGAGCTGTGATGGATGAACACACAGGTTGGGTAATACTTTTACTGTTCATCGTAGTTTCAGCCTGAAGTTGTAATAAACCAGAATAATCCTTTAATTTTCCCAATTCAAAAGAATTATTAATTCGTGCCAAAGTGACTCTGTGGTCTTCTTGTCTGTACATATTATCTGTGGTCTGTTGTCATTTTTGGTCATGTGTCTTGCTAAACCATATCACCTGGAGTGTGGAGGTGGGGGTATATCGGAGCACAGCAGGGGTCAGTGATTGGCTGGGGGCAGCGGAGGTGGTGGTGGGGGTGATGAAATTGGAAAAGCATGTGGAGATAGATGTGACTGCAAGATGGATCCAGACACTTCCAGATGCCCGGGTGCTGAGGGGCCAAGGGCTGCAGCAGAGCCACCCTCCCGGGGGACGTGACTCACCTGGAAGGAGGGCCAAGCGCTGCCAGATGTGGAGGAAGCCGCCTGGGTCCCTCACGCCAAGCCCGTCTAACACTGTCTCGATTGTGCTACAGCATATGCTTCCAGTCAAGGGTGAAAAATGCAGGCACCAGCACATGCCAGAAGTCTTTCAAGCATAGCCCAGCAGTCAGCCTCCAGCCTTACACCCACTCTGATCCATAGACACACACACACACACAGAGACATGCAGGGAGCAGATCCTCCCAGTCAGTGCAGTGCAGACATGTCACCACACAGCAAGTCAAGGCTGGTTAAACTGTAAAGCAGCTAGAAGGGACCCAATCCAGAAACCCAACCCTGGGGATAACACTACACACCACTCAGACAAACACACAGATACACACACAGAACATAGTCCACCTCACCAAAAATGGCAATCCATGTCCAGGATGAAAGCAGGAAAACTGCAGACAGACAGAGAGAGGAGGGAAACAAGAAAGAAGGAGTGACTTTATGTGCTGTGTCTCAGTGTTAAGACACAGAGGCTGAAGTGTCAGCCAGGATCCAGACAAACACAGATGCCACTGAATGAGCTGCCTGAGTCAGACCAGATGACTTCATCCTCGTAGTAACGTCCAGATTGCACTAATGGACCCCGGGATCCATGCGAACCAGCGCAGCCGCAACTGTATCAGCCACAACAGTGACAAGTCGGAAAAAACCCAGCCAGCCCCACTTAACCCAACGCCCACTCTCATACACACAAGACGCTGATTTTGCAACACTGGAGAATCGTCACTTGGCCTGTCTGTGTGTCTTAGTGTGTGTGTGTCTGAGCCTTGGAGGTGTTTCTGAGACTGTTCAGGGACACGCAGCTGGTGAGCACACATCTCTTTCATACAGCAAATCTCATCCAAATCCCCTTCACCTGGAGCAACACACACACACTCGCACACACAGATGGCTACCTCCAGCCTGTAAAAGTCCGAGGGCCCTGCGCAGGAATGTTTGTGTTGCACAATGACCTCATTGTGCCGTGATATGGCTTGTCTGAGCCACGCTCTGTGGCAGAGTCACACCTGTTCCACCTATGCCAAAGGGCTGACAAAGCCAGAGATACATCAATCAACATTTAGAGCACATAGAAACACACAGATGAACACACACAGATTAGAGACGCAAGCACACACATGCAGAGGCACACATAGACAATGCTGATGTGGCACTGTCTCTGTCGGCAGCAGGGTGGCTCCCTGAACACTATTATATTAAATGAGCAGGCATAGGATGTGGCGGTTTGACATATTTCTAAATGCTTAATTTTCTTTGACTGAAAGGCTGTTTGACTATTTTCACAAAAGACAACACAAGCAAAACAGAATAATTTGTTACTCTTAAGAAATATTTGGCAGCATTTAGTTACAACTACATGTCAGTCTTGCAACTTTCAACTGAAAACTTCACAAAGTTGTTTAAATACCCAGTGTCTGTTTTCCTAGCTTTTCCTGTTCTCCTGATCTGCCAAAAATGGTGTTATCTAGGTTTTGGTTTTGCCAAGAAAATATAACAAAAGTGGGTAGTTGGTACTGTATGTAATTTATTAATTTATCCAACAGCATTGTGTTGTCAAGTGCCAAGGCCATGGCCTCTTTTGGGGGAAACAATCAGGCTTTCACATAGCCAATAAGAGAAAAGGGGAAAATGCCAAAAAGCTGTTGTGTAGCAGGTTGTAAAACAAATAAACCTATGAATACGGATCACAATCTTTGCAGTCTGAACCCTCAGGTTTTAAAATAACACATACCCATTGACTGCTGATGAATGTATGAGCCTCCTACCGTAATTCTTCATGGTGGCAGCATTGTATATTCCTTTTTGATGACAATAAATATGAATTAGTTTCTTTCATTTCAATAATAACAATAACAACATTAACACCATTCTGAACAAAGAAAAGAACACCATCAAAACAGTTTTCCCTTTTGATACCAAAAAGGAGGACAAACATGTCACACTACTGTAACTAAAGAGGTGTTCTCTGGAAAATACAGCAATGAGCAGCCAGCAATCAAAGATTGGATCAGTAAAACAAACAGAGACACACACACTGTTACAGATGCAGTTCAGCAGCACAGTAGACAGGTATTGAATGAATGACTGATCCCAGGTTAGTCTGTTGTCTGTCATGTCACATCAGCTAACACAGTCTCAACACAACCTGCACAGTAAAGGCAGTACATCCGCAGCGTCATGGGTCATGGCTGCGCACTGCCAGTGTAGGCAGCTACATTTATTAAAAAGAAGCATATCTGTTCCACCAGACTCACATGATATGGACAGAGAATAATTGGCTGAAACGGCAATGTGAGAGAGAAGGTTTCAGACAGTGTTAGACAATCTGACGAACACTCAGGTTTTAACCATACTGTGGCACTTCAATTAACCCGGCCCGGGTCATTATTGTCCCATCTTAGCTTATCCGGTATATGTGTCGGCCAATAAATTAGAGATTGCGTTACAGAAATGGCAAAGATATGTTTGAGGTTTAGGTTTAGAGTTTTATAGCTTCATACTTTTATAGGCTGTATTTTTATATATTTGAGTCTGTATTTCATATCTAAACTTTAGAATATTTTTGCTGTATTTATGCGGCTGCAGTTCCAGTGAGGTTTGCTGTTTTTGAAAAGTTTATGTTTTTATTTTACTTCAAGATGCCCCTTTTAGTACATGCTAAATCACAAATGGTTTATTTTTTGGTTTTTTTTAAGTTAAGATAGGTATCAGAAATGTAAATATATCTTACATGTTTACATTGGAAAATGAATATTGGCCGATACCTCTTTATCAAATAGTGATATCTGCATCAGCTGTAGAATTTATGATTGGTATTGAAAATTTTCTAACGAATAAGTGAGCAATTTAGTTTCTGATTCTTTAACAATCTTACAGTTTGAGATTTATAATATATTTTTGAATTTAAGTTTCACAGAAAGTTATAATAATAGTCTCTTACACTGCTTTTTCCACTGTTACCAACCAAGACATGTCACATCACTTCCTGGTCATTAAGACAAGTGCCACAGTGTCATTTGATCCACTAGCTCATTGGTCTGACGGGTCCCCAGTGCCGGAAGAGCACTTCCAGGAAGCCTCTGATACTCTTGTGATAAAGGCTTTGCTAGTGGGCCAAAGTGGGAAATGACTGCTGTTTGTCATATTATCACCACCACTCTGTGAAGAATCAATCAATATCTATCTCGTGAAGGTCCATCTGGGAGAGCTGCTGCTGCTGGTGATGATGCAGGCTAACACTGATGGGAGAGCTCACTCGGCCCACCTTCTTGTCTCAAAATGAACTAATCAAGGAATGAAATGAGTTATCTGCATTTGTATAACACCTTTCTATTCTTTGCGATCACTCACGCGTTAACACTACATCGCATTTACCCATTCACTCACATTCATACACTGAGCCTAAGTGCTCAAACACAAGCTAACATTCACACACCGATGGAATAGCCACTGGGGGCAATTCAGGGTTCAGTATCTTGCCCAAGGACAAGCCTGGAGGAGCCAGGGATTGAACCGCCGATCAACAGGCAACCCGCTCTACCTCCTGAGCCATGGCCACCCAACCTCTGTAGTTCTTCTGTATCTCCTACATTTTATGCAATTGTAAAGCAATGTAGGACAGTTATGCTCAGCACTTACAAATGAAATTTGTATTGTGCCTCTATTGTACTGAGGTGGAGGCAGACATCTCAAAGACATATCTCAAAACCTGGACAAACAAAACCAAATTATCTGCATTGTTAGGTACCATGAGTAAGTGAGAAAATCTACTGATGCTGTAATTACAATAGTAAGTCATTGTGGACAAGCGTAGTGTCACTGATTAATATGATCTAGAAATCAGGATATTTCAATATGGTATTACTGTAACAACAGACACATAGGCTCCTTTCCACCAAAATGACTGTACAATTGAGAGTGCTGGAGCACTACTGCAGACGCTGACAGCGGCCAGATCCTGGTGTGCTGAAACTGATCTGGGTGGGTATAAGAGCACGGTGGGTTAGCGCTGGTGCTGTGGAGGCTGCAGCTGAGAGCTCAGAGCTGTGGGATTGTGGGATTGTGTCAGGCTGAAAGGGGATCCAGTACAGGGTAGAGAAACACAGCAGCTCCCCCTCACTGCTGGAGCACACCGCTGACACGCTGCCAAGTTCTCAGGGCTCCGCAGCACATACACAAACACACACACACACACACAGAAACACGCACTCACAAAAGTACATATCCATACAGGGGTGCACACACACACAGTCACGTGGCATTCACACAGACACGATATTACACACAGATCCATAGTCACACACATTTGCACACAAAAATACATGCAGGTATAGTATCCATAAATACACACAGGCACACAGATGTAACCTAAAATACATACACTTACGCAAATGAGCACACACACACACACACACACACACACACACATTTCCAAAACCACACACAAAACTACACACTTGCACTTCAAACTAAAGCTTAGCTGAGTTACAAAAAGCACACAAAATATCCTATAACATTCTCCTCTGTGACATACCCTTCTGTTTTTTTGAGAGATGGAGAGAAGGGGAGGGAGGATTGGGGAGGGAAAGAGACCAAGGACATTTTACCAGCAAAATGGATTTATTTTGTTTCTGATTCATCACATCTCTCCAGCGCAGGAATTCAATATACAAACAGATTCTGATTTTAAATATCAATAGCAGTACCGTATTCAAAAAGTAAACATGTATTTTGATTTTGAGAGTCTCATATTCATGAAATCAAGTCCCTATGCTTTTACTCTGCTTATATGAAGAGACTAAACCTCACAGCAAAACGTAGGCTGTATATTGTTCCTAATGTAATGTTAGTTAACTAACACTAGCTAACTTCCTACTGAATGTAACATTATAAAGCTCTACTGTTCCGCTTTTTAGTGATTGTAAAACTGAACAGAGATCTAACGTTACCCAGCAGTACAGGAACAGTGCTGATCCTTGATATCATTCTCATCTTTCTCAATAGTCAGGTAATACAGTGGTTCACTTTTACTCTGTGGTAACTGTTGAGCTTTAGCTTCTGTCTTTATTTATTCACGTCAGTTTGACAGCCTGAATAAAACCTTCAAATGCAAAATGCAACTGGAAAACTGTCTGCTTCTTTCTGAGATCGCTTTTTCTAAAAATTAGACAATATTTCTCCAGGGAGTGCAGTAATAGACAGAGGCAGCGTCGTGTTAACTCCGACAGGTCTGACAGTTTGTCGGACAGTAACTTGGGGGGCTTGGCTTAGTGAAGGGACAGTTATATTTCTGTCTTTATTTCAGCTTTATTTTTAATTAATCTAAAAAATATAATTTTTAGGGTAAGTTCATCCATTCATTGACATGTCGCCATGGTAGCAACTTGTCAATCACAGGGTAGTCCCGCCCTAAAGCATAAGCTGCTTTATGGTCTATTTTCCTCTAAATGGCACCATAATTTACTAAATCAACATCGTGCTGTGTTGAAGAAGACTTGAAACTATCACGTGACCCCAAACTCATTAGGAAAGTATTTACTGGGGGAATAAATCAGGTGAGAATTAGGGTCCTTTTATCATTATTTCTAATAGGACCGAAGTTGTTTTTGCAATCAGAGTCGCCGCCCCCTGCTGGCCATTTGATTGAATGCAGGCTTAAGTTACTTCCGCATGGCTTCAGAATTCAGACCCTCAAATCAACTTGAAAAACTGATCTCTTGATGAATACTGTGCTCCATCAGACCATCTAAACATGTATTTCAGAAGCTGAAAGTTGAATGAAATTGTTTCTTCTGGAGAGTTTCCTCAATCTGTCCTATCAAGCACTATAGTGATTTAATTTTGCTGCTTAACAATATTTGCTGTGACATTACTGTGCACTTGGAAATGTTGAAATGATTTACAGCAGCCTCTCTGATAATTAGGCTAAAGTAAATCGTTAAAGAAAACACTCATACATCAATACAACACAATAGAGAAATCACCCAGAAAGCAACAAGAAAGATTAAGCATACATATGGATTCAGGTAATGTCAGAGCCGCACGGTGAATCACACCAATCCAGCTGCTATAATCTTGACAAAACGATTGCACTGTAACTTATTAGGCTTTAATATCAACCAGAGCATTTAGCACTAACCTGCTTATGCTGTCATATATTAATAGTACCCCTTATGTTGTCTGCACATGTCATTCCAACAGTAAAGTCCTCTGTAGCTACATTACATACACACACACACACACCTTTAATAAAAAAAATAGGCCTATTTTTTGCCAACAGGTCCTGTTGAATGTATTTCCTTATAGATCATTAGTTGGCAAGACTGTATAGTATGACATTTGGATGTGTTTAGGTGTAATTTTGGTATGAATTACTGTAAATAAGCTCTATTAAAAGAAACAAAAAATCTGGACTGTTTCATGTTTTCAAAAGGCATTTGGAGTGCGTGGCTACTGTGAATGGTTAGTCCTATTTAAAACATGGGATAGGGTCGCACTTTAGCCCCTTGTGGTCGAAATCAGTGTTATAGCAACAAACACTTAATTCTGATGAAATTATTTAGTTATTTAGAAAGATTATCCTGGCAAAATCTTTTTGGTAGCATTTCACATCACAGCTCAGTAATAACATGGTATTAGTGGGGTAATATTGTTATAACAGAACTAATAATTCAATAATAGTACATAATTACCAAAGTAATAACTGGTAATAGCTTGGGAAACAGTGGGTATATCTGGTTAAAATTAAAAGAAAGGGTAATAATGGAAAAAACACATTTAAAGATGTGCAATGGGTAAAAACTAAATAGTAAGATTGTAATATTTTGGAAACAATATGTTAACCTGCTAACAATAAAATGGTTATATCAGTACAATATTTGGATAAAAATGGTAAGATTTCACAATATTAAAATGCTCCATGTTGTAAACCTTCCCCTTTGTTTTAAGATAATACTGAACACATTACGTGTATAATGCTGTTTTGACAAAGACGACAAACCCCTTTAACAGCCAAAGTTATCACGACGTCCATAGTTATCATGGGAGTGTAGTGAAGTCATGTGACATTATAATAAAAGTGACAAATTCCAGAAAAAAGCAAGGTTGGATGGATGGCTCATTAAAACACCAGACTTTAGACCAAAATATTTCCCTAATCCTAGCAAAGTACCAGTAATCAGTATTTATTCCTAACCGTAAGCAAAATGTTGTAGTGCTCCAGATGTGAACCCCAGTCCTGAGCTGTCCACCATCCACCCTGACTACCAAACTATGATCTGTGCAGTACAAGAATGTAGCACTACCTGGACTGGAAAAAAGCTTTGCCAGTAAACAATCCATGCACCAATTATGTTACTTCCAATACCTTGGATCAATGCTGGCTCTATCTTTACAAGACAAAAAGAGTTAAACAGGTTGAGTAGGAAAAGAAAACACATGGTGGGATGTTTGTATGGTGACGGGTTTAAGCATGAGCTGTTGGGACCCATCAGGGTTAGCCATCAGCCAGCCTTCCAGTCACTCCAGTTCATGTGATGAGTTCCAGACTGGCTTTTGCTCCTTGTCAACCCCCCCCACCCCACCTAAAGCCTGCCTCTGGACTCTCTTTATCCCTCCCTCCCTCTCTTTTCTCCCTTGTGTCCCATCGCCGCACATCATCAATACCCCTCAACTCCTCTGCCCCCCACACACACACCCCTACCGTTCACCCCCACAGCACCCTCTGGAACCCCTCACTTCAAAAGCCTGCCAGCTTAACGTGTCATTGATTAGAGCAGGAGGGGCCTGCAGCCTAGGGGTTGGGGGAGGCTTTTCTACAGCTATCACTCACTACTGGGGAATCACACACACTATCAGACAATCAAAGAAAGCACTCAGATCTCATGCACATATCCATTCTGGCCTGCAATGGACTTCTGTCTACTGTAGTGCATAACACTCACAACATCCCGCTTTTATTCATTTATCAGTCCTAGAAACAGATGGAATGCAAACACAGATAACAGCAACTTTTGCAGTGAGTCATTAGGCTCTGCCAAGCATCATCGATCATTGTATCATTTTCCAGTACATTGGAAGCTGTTACCCTCTCTGCCATTGTGTGTAGGTGGTACAAGGGGAGGAGGAGGTCGTGGTGACTAGCACCCTGGGGTGGTCCACTAAACACTAGAGCCTCCCCATACACCTGTACACACATAGACATGGTCACGCACAAAGATATGCTTACACATGCTCATACACACCCACCAAGATGCACACGCATACACATTCCCACGTTGGACATGTGGCAGGCCACCCAGTGCTCCTTTTCATTTTAAACACATCTGGTAACTCCATTAACACTGCACAGGAGAGGGTTCCTCCCTCCGTCTCTGTTGAATCCTCACTTACACTTCTCATCTAGCCACACCACCTCAGCAAAGGAAATAATTGGCCAAATAAGATATTTGCACCCAGTCAACTGTGTATGTCAACAACCTATTTAACAGCGATTATGCCTGGAGCAATGATATTTTAACCCAGGTTTTCCCTGGCTGCTTTCCTTCCTACCATACTCACACACATACACAGAAACATTCTCCTCATTTCCTGACATTACCTGATCATGAATGTGAACACAAATGTCTGAATCAGATGAACCGAACGTTACTTTACCCTGCACAGACAATCTTCTATTGTGTGCTACATGTGTGGAAGGCCATACAGACAATGTTCAGACCTAATTCTTCGGAAATTGTCTGAGATATATATGTATGAAAGAACGGCTTTACTGTTTTCACTATTAACTCTGCAACAGAAATATGGGAATGGACGTCGTTCCTACCAGGTAGTGCTGTTCTAGTCATGTAGAGCCCTCTGCAGAGTGTGTATCATGTTCATGAGGCAAGTAACAACTACTTTCACACTCCTACACACAGTCTGTTTGACATGAGACAATAGCAACCAGACAAATCCACAGTGCTTTTGCCCAGTTATCTGTCTAGTCATTGTCACAGTCATATGTATGCACAAACTTCAGGGGCCTAATCTTTGGTAGCCATAACCTGTTCTATACAGGAAAAGAAATGCTTGAAATGACTCAAAATTCTCTCCTACCATCCATTTGATCCTGATGCCATTTAAAGTATTCTGGCACTGTCAGTTTTGGGTCATATCCACTTTTGTTTCATCTCTTTTTTTGCTTCTTCTAAAGATGCAGCGGTGCAGTTTGGAAGCACAAAGGACGTAAGGCCACGCATTGGACTGGTTGGAAGAACCTTAAGCAGAGGCGGTAACTCCTACATGATTTCATCTGGGTAAGTACACAATCAAAATACCAAGAGGATATTTTGCACCGCAGGGTATGATTGTCTTCAACAATACCAAATTATACTGAACACAGATTTCAATATTTCCAAAGGCACTGATGTCCCTTGCTGCAGTATGGCCAAGTATTGATTTTAAGTTGCAGAAAAGTTAAGTCTCGATGTGTAGTTGGTAGTGGATCTGCTTATAGCCAACTATCATCTGTAACAGCTGAATACATTTTTATCAAAACAGATGAAAGTGCCATAAAGAGGGAAATTAGAACTTCCAGGTTCTTAAGTAGGAAAGCCTCATTCAAAATCACAGTGACATCTGCAAAATCACAAGTTGCTAAAAAAAAAATAAAATAAAATATTAAAAAAGGATAAAAGCCCTACAACATAACTTAACCCTAACAACGTAACTAGCACATAACAAAATTTCATGCTTTTCCCTCCATTGTTAAATAACATAAATATCTTTATTTAAAGCAGCACTAATCAATTGGGGAGTTTTTTTGGCCACTTGGGCGCAAAACTTGCACTGAACTCAACACACACACACACACACATATTTGAAACATAAAATTGATATAGCTAATATGCCTATTTAGATATCTAGCAGGCTTAGAGCAACATTAGTATTCATTTTGAGTCACATGTCCCATATTTTCTTTTCTTTAAGTTCTGTTTTGGTCTCCACCAACTCCTCAATTTACTCTGCTATGTTGACCAGCTAGTTACTGTCTGTCTGTTGTTTGGTGCTGGGCAGGCAGACTACTATGGGTATGTCAGAGCTTTTTCACTGCAAACTGCTACCTGGTGCTGGAAGCTACACTGATGAGAGTGGTGAGAGTGAACAAACCCGCTGAACCATAGAACTAAGGGGAGCTGCAGAATTAGTGATAGTTCTCTGTGCGTTCATCACTACAAAGCAACCCCTTTCATTTTACACACGATCGTTTGATCTACTATAAATTTAAAAATATTGATTGGTGCATTTTTTATATTCCTGTTATTCCTGTTGAATTTCCCTCAGGATAAATAAAGTACACATCTATTAGCAGCCTTTAACGAATGCCATTTCCCACAGCCCAAGATTACTGCGGGTTGAACGTCACCAGCAGTGGTGAGCTATGAGAATGTACACAGAGGGCTAAATACCATCCACATGTTTTAACAAGCAGAAATTATAGCTAAAATGTTTAACTATGAAAAAAAAAAGTGTGGATAAATAGCAATGAAAAGGTAAAGGCAATACAAAAATGTTCCTCTTTTGTATAGTTTGTGTGCTGACATGCTACAATCAGAAAGGCTTTAAATTCTAATAGCGAGTACAATTGTAGATATTCATTTGTTTTGAAAATGGATAGTTACCACCAAGAACATGCTCAACTTTTTCAGAAAGGCCGGGGAAAGAAAACCCCAATGAGAGATGACATTGCTAGCCCAGATGTGATGCCAGGCCTTCAGCTTTCTATTACCCTGATCAACAGGCTACAAATTTCTTCAAATCAATAGATCCAAAATTTTGACAAGGCCTGATGCCTTTTACTCAAGCCTGGCCAACGATATGTACAGTATGTTCAGCCAGAAAAAAGTTAAGTTTCACCCTGTAGTTACTTTTCCACAAAAAATTCCTAGGGGTCCTAGTTTACATTCTCAATGCACGTTATTTGCCAGGGAACTTCAGCCAAGTTCCCTGATCAACAGTGTGGAGCTAGACAACTGTATGGATAGACCATGTCTCTAGGCTAAGCCATCAGAGATGTTCATCTCTCCCTTCAGTGAAAGCGCTCCAGGTCAGTGGATGGGGAGAGGGAGAGTCAAGCTGACCAGACCCTGAACAACTTTCATCTCTGATTACACAGCGTCTCTCTCAGGAGTGTACACTTCTCCACCCCGGCATACTGATCAGGCCGTTTCAGCCCTCCATGATCACTACAGCTCACAGACTGACTGACTTGAGCGCCCACCACAGCCCCCACAAACCACATCTATATCCTCCATCCCCCAGCCCTCTCCTACAGCACCTAGGGTTATCGTCAGAAGTCTATAGCCCCTCCAAATTCTCAGTAGAAATCAGCAGGGCTGGATCGGTGAGAAGGCCCGGACCAGAGGAGGCCTGGGAGAGGAGGAGAGGTGCTCTGGCTCTTAAGAGACTCCCCTCCCGGCTTTTTGAAGGGGGAGGGCGAACGGAAGGAAAATCAATAGGCAAGGAGCAGGAGGCCTGTGATGGCATGGCTAATCGGGTTTCTGCATTAATGTTTCAGATGCTTGGAGAACTCGTTGCCTGGTTTGCTGTACTCAGGGCCTCAGTGCAGCCTTGCACAATAAGCAGCAAACACACAAAAGGCAGCTGTGTAGCTTGTAGGTTCACACACATTCGCTCTCTCAAGCATACAAAAGAAAAGGATGTATCAATAAGAAGCTCTACTCTCACACGTGTTGGAAGGTCAGCCATTTTGGACAGCTAACCAAGAAGGCTACACATTGCCAGGAACACAGTCACAAAACCCACCAATTTGAGGTGATAACAACAGTCTGGTTTTGCATGATATATGGAACCTTTAATTCAAAGAGCAGAACAAGAGCTGATAACACAAGAGGCAGAAAAAGGGAAGGGAGCAAGCGAGAAATTGCCCTGAAAAATGCAAGCCGTAGGTCACTGTTGAGATAAGCCCTAAGAACTGGAGAATGTTGGTGTATATCAGAGTGTGTGTGTGTGTGTGTGTGTGTGTGTGTGTGTGTGTGTGTGTGTGTGTGTGTGTGTGTGTGTGTGTGTGTCCACATGTGCTTCTGAGCCACACAGTGAAGCAGCAAGCATAGCTGTGTTGGAGGAGCAATCCTCCCAGACACTGAATCACAATCTCTAAACTCTGCCGGTATTTGGTGTTTATGCCACAGTTTCCACATTGCTTTCCTCTGACATTAGCCGTGTATAAATCAGGGTGCGACAGACAGGCAGCTCCCTTCTAGAGGCTGGTACGGGAAGGGGAGCTGCCACGGGCTGCACCCTGGGCCCCCACCAACCACCACCGCCTCCCTGCCTCACCACCAGATGCTATCTGCTACAGCAACCCCCCAACACCCAAACACACACAGATGCGCGCACACACACACACACACACACCTTCATCCCACCACTCACACTGACACCACCAATGCCTCCAACCATGCTGAAATATTCACTCTCTGCTCTCCTACGCTCTGGCTGTGCAGGTCTGCAGCTTTGACTGCAACAACACTGGTGATAGTTTAAGGCTAGCAAAAGTGATGTAGGTCTCCTGCTGCCTTCATGTACTCCTCAGCCAACCCAGGATTTTTTTAAGCCTCAAAACGTTCATCTTGAACATATTTACAAAACATTCACTCACAACGCATATTATTTGTTTACCCTACAATATTTTCGAATAACAACAAAAGCATGATTAACATTCTTATGGTTTTGTATATGTTGTCCAAAGCAGTTAAGGAAGGATCACCATGATTGCCCAGAGATGGTGTGCTAAAAGTATTTGTGTGTGAAGAAAGTAATTAGTGGTAACCTGATTTGTTTGAATTTGAAAACAGTCAGTCTTGAGGCCCTTGTCTTTCAGATCTCTGTGATAATGCCTTTAGTATCTCACTTTATTTTAAAAGGTGCACTCCACCAAGTTTATCAGTTTACTCGTCATGGGGACTGCGGTACTACTAGCCTGTGAAGCTTTGATTTAATCAATTTGTCAAATCTTTCTCTCTAAAGTCCGTAACTTTACACAAGTCCAGTACTAAGTGTACCTGGTGCGTGTCCTTAAATTTAAATTGAATAAACTTATTAAGCTAACCAACAAACAGAACCATCTGGGGCAGGTTAGTGTCCCAGCATATAATGCTGGTTGGTGTCTGAGACTGTAGGCAATATATATTTGTTGGACATGTGTGTGTGCACAAAAAGGCTCAGTGTCGCTGACCTAAAATATCAGCCATTGCTCTCTTTGTTGGCAATAATGGGCATTATTTGCCATTAGTCCCTGGCACATTGAACACAGACTTGCTAATCAGCAATTGAAAATTTGTGCATCACAGACAAAATCCTACTTTACCACTTTGCTAAACAATCAGTAGATTGTTCATGAGCACACAAGTCAAACACCTGATTATATTTTCATCACACTTAAGGGCAGCTATGGTTCTAGCACTAAACTTGAGTGCTTAGACTTCATTTACAGAATGTAGAAGAATGTAGATGAGTTTGAGAGAGAGAATGTAGAACAGTTTGCTGTTTATATTTACAGTTTGCCAGCGGAGAGGGGTAATAATACAAAGTTAATCTACAAGCAAAAAACTGACATTATAGTCACACATTTATGAGAGAAACTTCACTTTGTAAGGCTGCAACATCACACACACACACTCCTCTGCCGTGTATTATGCATGCAGTGGAAAGTTATATTAGACTCTGCGATTGGATTTAGCAGTGAGGAAACACTTGTGAGTTTAGCCCACAATCACTATCATGCACCTTAGAGACTTTGCCATGGATTGGGCCTATTCAGAAGAAAACACCAGTGTGTTCAATTATAGCCTTCAGATGGGCTACATCTAAGAAACAGTCCCGTTAATTAATTAAGATCTCATCTCTAAAATCAGAGGCTGCAGGGCTCGCTGTCTGAACGGATTGCTGTTGTGTTAAAAATAACTTAATTTCAGCTGCAATCACAGTGGAACAAGTCAAGATGAAATCTAAAAATATTTTATCAAGTGGTGTGTATCATAGCCTACTTCACATCATTAACACGGAGTACAGATGTGGTGTGTAGCCCACAAATACAGGGAACCTCAAGTTAACTATGAACAAAACCTGCTCGCAGCAGTTTAGAGATGCAGCATAAATTGCCATGGCAACAGACTTCGGTTAAAACCTGTCCACCTTTCGTAGTACGGGTTAATTGGGAAGTTACACCCGACGTCACAAAGTTACTCCTGAAGTTACCCGGATAAGCCAGTTTCAGGCCACAGGTAATGTGAACATGAAAAAATTATTATTGAACTGAACCAGGGCCCCCAAATGAGAAAAACATAAGTAAAGCCCTCCGTCCATTCTAAATCATTACTTAAAATATGTGTCTGGTGATATTCTATTCTCCAAATCAACAATGAATGTATCCTGCTAACAAGTATTTATTGTTTATCCAAATTCTGAGATATCTTTTTCCACTGTGCCATAGAGCTCCATTGTTATCCAAAACAAACACACACACGCATATACCTGAATATTTTTAAATATTAGTTTTGACTGTAATTTATTGCATGACTCACCAATGGCATTTCTCATTAAGGATGTTGACTCCTGGCACTTCCAGAGCTGATTCAGAAGAGCAGTTTTGTGACAATACACTCAAAGAGGCCTCAAACAGATTTGATGTTGACTACAAACTGGAATTGCAGAGTTCACCATCTAAAAGCCAGCCACAGCTTTGCAAAGGCAGCTCTGGTATTTAGCACCTGCATCTCATCACCAACTCAGGTGATTGGCAAAGTGACAGTTCAGGCTCCGCCTTCATTACTGAGGTGACATTAGGCCAGATGCTGCATTCATGTCACATGGAGAAAACTTGGAAAATACTTTTCCAACAAGGAAATGTATTTGAAGCACAGAACTGCCATTAGTAAAAGAAAAATGAAAGAGATTCATGGTCCCCAGAGTATGAATCTTACTGCCTGGGGTTTCCCTCTGTAGTGCCACGATAGTTTGACATTTGTTGTTTAAAGTGAAATGTATAGCCATTTATTTTTAAAGAAATTCATACTTCTCTCAGACTGAATTGTACACACTTTTACTTAATTTGTCTCACACTTTGTTCTATAACCAGATATCTGCTAAACTAATGCCATTTCCATCTGCTTCAGATGTACTTTGTGTTTATTGCTTATTAGCAAATGTTAGCATGTACAAATGCCAAACAGATGGTTAAAATCAGTATGTCAGCACTATCATTGTAAGCATGTTAGCATGCTGACATTAGCATTTAGCTAAAACCACCACTGTGCCTAAGCATAGCCTCACAGAGCTGCTAGCATTGCTGTAGTACTCTTTGGGTCCTATTTTCGTGGCACCTCAATGACCAGTGCAATGTTATATATAATATATATATATATAATAGAGTGTATATTAAGTTGGTCACTGTTTAAAATGATACAGCAAGTAATACTAGGAGGCGGAATGCAGATATATAATACCAAAGTGTTTATAGGCAAGTCATACGACTTGGGAGCCATCTTGGCAACGCCTCTGGGCAGCTATTTTCAGCTTGTTTACTAACAAGACCAGGCTCCTGTCTGAGCCTGAGAGAACCAGAACTGCACTTTTACTGGTCACCGGGACATAAAAACTACATGAATAGAATCAGCAGTAAAATCGAATAAAAATCGCTGAGAAAGTTTGACAACTTTGCCCATAAATAAAAAGAATTTTTCCCGACTGGTTCTACTTCTACTATGCATGCACAGTAGTAAGTAAACAGACCCACATGTTGATAGTACATTTCGTTATGTTACTGTGGTTTTATATGGGGGATGAGACGTTTTTGCACTTGTTTGTTGTTCAAAGAATTCTTGCTAACTGTGACGATGTGTATGCTAGGAGCCGGAGACCTCAAGGCTTTGACATGTCCGAGTCCCGCCATATCAGAGTGTTTACTTTGTTGCTGGTGTTTAAGTTAGCTACTGTTACGTCCACATATTTGTGCTGTAAGGTTTAAGTACATATTTATCACTATAAGGGCCTAGTTCATGTCATGGCAGAGACAATGAATAAGTGCACATGTTTAAAGTACATTTCATTTAAACGCTATGTGATAACTTGGTTAAAAACATAATTTAGATTTAACATGTTAAAAAGATACTTGTGACTGTGGTCCTGCATCTGAGTGAGTGCATATTGTATAGATGTATGTTTTTTTGTATGCATTGTTTAAAATATAATTTAATACAGACAAGTGAAGGTCTTCTCTTGTTACTTTTCCCCTTTTTAAAGGCACAACACTTGCACTGCATGCACATGCCTGTTTCTGGCATTAAATCTCTTTACTGCCACTGTGGAGATTTTTTGGTGAGATCAGCAAGAGAAAAATAAATACTTGCAAGTGTGATTCTTATAGTGTCTGTTATCCACAGCTGCTTTATACTGCCTTTTAACCCTGATTGTAACACTGTAACTTTTATTATATTTTATGTTGCTGTGCTATTGTTGTAGCACTTTGAATTATCTTGTTGTTAAAATGTGCTATACAAATAAACTTGCCTTGCCTTGCCTATACTGCATGAAAAGCTTCCCCTTCAGTTCATGAAATCCATGCAGTCATCTGAAGGCAGCAGGACACATATGTTGATAAATCTGCAGCCTCCAGTTTGAGAAGTGTCAGAGCTCAGTGCCGTTACACACGGCCGTTCACTGTCTTTACCTTCATTAAATCTTGTGCTAACCACATCAGGCTGCCACAAAATAACCACACCTACCTCTACAACTCTGCCTGTTATGGGGGAGACATCGGATTAACAGGTCTCATAAATCCTGTGCATCATTGCCTTTTTTGAAAACGCTGCTTTGTCACATCAACTATGATATGAGTAAAATTAGGACTGAAAAATATTTGGATTGATGGGTTCATATAAATGGTTTCAACCAATTTTTAATTCATTTCTATCGTCATTTGCTAATTACTAGTTAAAAAGTCCCACACCATCTGCTTCTGGCTTTGATTTCCTTAAGTAAAATAACATTTGAATCCATTTAAACAATCACAAGCAAAAGTTACAAAATAAGGACAGAAGCATATGCCCTTAAGAATCGGTAGGTTTTAAAACCCTTAAAAGAGTTTTCTAATATAACCCCCAGAAGGAGACTGTCCTAGACGTCCAGGGGCCCCAAAAGTGCCAGGTTTACTGTGTGTCATTTGGTTTTAGGTCATTAGATTACTACCAAGGTAGGGCTGTCCCCAACTAAGGATTTACATAGTCCAATCAGAATCGTCAAGTCCTGCCTATAGTCGACTGATAGTTGAATCATGTGTGTTTTTGTGCGTGGCGTTTGCGAGCGGGGCTTACAATTTTGGATTTATTTACGCACTTTAAAAACATTTATTGAAAGTTTTATTCTTTTTACATGTTTATTTACAGCATTAAACGTTGTTATGTATATTGTAATAGGCTGTATATCAATTTATTGGGAGAAAACTGGTAGTTCTATGTAAAATCAGACGATGAGCACCCCCATATCGCCAAAATGGCATGATCCTTGTTTCGCTGCAAAGCTTCAACTGTGAGATTGACAGTCGAATCAGGCTCCGCCCCTTCGAATTGAATCTTCGACTATTCAGGGTCAGCCATATACCAAGGTATTTGGGAACTTGCAACTAAAGTACAATATCAGCTGGATTGTGCATTATGATGCATCTTTGTGGTCCTGTCTTGTAGAGGGTTCCTGACTATTTTAATTCAAATACACCTAATGTTTTATTTTTGGATATGATAGTATTCTAGTACAGGAGCAGTGGCTACTGAATTAATTTAAATTTTTAATTCATTTAATTAATAATTAAAAAATGGAATTCAGAGACTGTTGTGCCCACATCGTTAAAGAGACCTGCCCCATCAACATCCCGGATCAAGCGCTCGGCAGGTTGTCCACGTTCCGTGCTGCCAGTGCAAGACTCCGGCAAGATGAGAGCAGGTGGACTCTGTTTATTGTGAAGATGAAACTTTCATAGTATTATCTGGTTGCTGCTGTTTACATTCACCCCATGCAAATTCCAAAAATGCACTGTGGAATGTTTGGGGCGTAAGTTATACGTGTCTGTATATAAATCACTGTAAATTGTTGGGCTTCTGTAAATAACATCACAGAGTACGGTCTAGACCTGCTCTTTTATGAAAAGCGCTGTGAGATAACTGTTGTTGTGATTTGGCGCTATATAAATAAAATTGAATTGAATTGAATTGAAATATTGTTTTATTTTATTTTATATGTTACCATATTTTAATATAGGCCTACACTTAATTATATATTGTGTGTAGCATGAAGGAACTACAAATTTCATTTCGTTATGCAGCCTTGTGCTGTATAATGACTAATAAACAACCTTTTACCTTGTACTGGCAAATTTGTGGCACAACTGGCTGGGTTGTCAATAGCTCTCCTGACCATGATGGAGACTGAATGCCAGGTACCAGTCTAAGGGCACAGAACAGCTGTCACCAAAGTGACAGGCAACAGGTGTATCCACACATGACGAGGCCATGGGAGTTTAGATCAAAATTTCAATTTGCTAAATACTTTATGACCATATATTCTCCCCAGCCTCAACTGTACTCGGAGGCTGGGTGGAGGGACATGAATCAGTGGGGTTTATGGGAAATGTAGTTTTAATGTAAAACACTGGTGATACCAGTACCAATAGCCTGAGGCATTCAGTAATCACCACCATGGTCTCATTTGTTTACAGTTATTATACGAAGCAATTAACCTTAATTTTACAATGATAGACAAAATGACATAGCAACTTTAAATCTTTAGTCAGGAAAAGATTAAAACATGAGCCTGTGACAAACTGTTTTGAAATCTGTTCATATGGCCATATGAGCATTACCAATAGCACTTGTGTTTTTACAGCTCTCTGTACACGTTTGAGATATGTGTCAGGTTCAGGCTAAGCCTCAGGGACATATTTCATGTGTCGGTGTGCTGTAATGTGTTGTCACTCAGAAATACAGCACTTCACAGACTTAACAAAAGCAGACAGTGCATGTGTTAATAGACTGCATGTGTTCATGCTCGCACATAAAAACACACATAAGTCATACACACACTCAAAGCGTCCTTTTTCTGAGTTGCTCTTAGATCTTCAAGCAGGGACCTTCTACAGTGACAGTATTGATTGTTCAGCTGTAGACACTCATTTCTTCTCTGCTTGGACTCCCAAAGCAGTGATTCTGGGAACTTGAATCTCTTCAGCTCCATTCTTTGTACTTGTACTGCTGGTTGCTTATTGCTTTCCTCTGGGGCCTTGCCCTGGACAGAGGCAGACGTGAGGATTGAAATGCCTTATTTATTTTACTTGAATGTATTCTTGCTCAACTGCTCCATACAGACAGACAATGGTTGGCCTCACACACATACAACAGACTGTGGATGAAGAATGAGACACACTGACAGATAAGAAATACTGAAAAAACATGCATGAAATAATAGCTGTCCTTTTATTGAACCTTCATTCATGTAGCAGTAAGTAAGCAGGCAGGTAAACTAGCTTACAATGTAAAGCTAATCATTATGGGCAACAAAACATTGCTGCATTAAATATGTTTGTGGCCCATGGGTGCAGCACAACAAGCTTTAGACACAACACTGACAATGTCATTGTTATTATTATCACCTTATAAAGTTGTTACAGCAATCATGTTTATCCATTCAGCAGACATAGCAGCATTAGCATTCATTTGGAGTGGAGTTTCTGTAGGGGCTACGTGTGCTGCTGCCCCCACAGTAAGAGCCAGTAGTAAGACAATTTCAGAATGCAAATGTGCTGAAGAGCAATTGCTCATACATTTACAAATTAAGAATTGCAGCTTTCACCTGGATGCTACAGAGAAAAGTTGACCTTATGGGTACTGGACACAGGGTCATGGTCAGGTCACAGCACTGGCACATCCCCATCCAGAGGAGGGGTGTCTTAATCCTCCTCAGGCCCAGGAATGCCACCACTGGCCCAGCCGCGGTTAGGTCCCGCAGCCGGCAGCGGGGCCTCCGATGCTAATTGGAGGCTCTGAAGCGTTGGGAGGCATGCAAATATCTATGGCTTTACTCAAATACCCTTCTGTTCCACTTCCACTCCTCTCCAATCCCCTCATTCCACCTGACTGGAGGAGAGGAGGCGAACACAGCTGCTGGTTTGTTGCCTCCTTCCCGTGGGTCCTGGACGTGTCAAGGGAAGGGGGAGGGGGAGGGGGTGGGGGGCACTGCTGTTGCCTTGATTAGGGGCTGGGCTTCCAGGCCCATGTCATGTACTGTACATCAGAGGAGATCAGCAAGCCAGCCTGAAAGTCAGATGACACCAAGCACATGCACAGCGCTCCTTTTATCCCCCACCTCCCCCATCATCTCTCACTGCCATTTCTCCTCACTTTTACCTGCAGCTCCTACTCACTCACTACCCTCCATCACCCCTTCCACTTTCCTCCTAGTTTCATCTCCTATCTGTCTCACCCCCCTAACACATATAACCCACACTCTCCATTGGGACGAATCAGAAAAGGCAACCTGCAGAATGCTGGTAGTTTTGAAGAGAGGATGAGAGAGACAAAGACATTAAAAAAAAGACGAGTGGCGTTTTGGTGGGGGCTGTCTGGGGTAAAGGACCAAAGCAGAGCAGGCACGAGGAAGATGTTTAGACTGGGCGGAGAGCTTGTCAAAACCATCAGGCTTTAGCCTTTGATGAAGACCTTTTGGTTCAGGACTTGAGAGTCACTTGACATTCAAAGGGTGTTAGCAGAATAATTGTCAAGAATCCGTCTTCATTATTTATCTGGAGCAATATCTTTGGTTTCATGCTGTGCCATTCTGTCTGGGGAAAGACAAACGACCAGTGCCATGAAATACTGCAAAATGTGTTCAGTTCTTGATAATGCAAACAACAGCCTTTGTGCACTCAAGTTGAAATACATGCATTTCCCTATCATTAAGGATTGCATTGATCAAACAACAGACTGTAGCTTTTTTAGTAACATCTAATCTTTAAACATGAAATACATGTTGATGAAAATTGACACTATTTCAGATGGGGGAAGTGGAGTAGTCTTCACATTATTTGTGTTCATTGTAATAGTTTTATTTGGAATTCATACTTTCTCTAATATTAAAGAAATTGTTCAACATTTTGGGAAATAAACTTAGCTTGTTTTCTTTATTTAGGTAAGAGTTAAATAAAAAAGTCGATACAAATCTCATGTCTGCACATTACCTTTGTAGCTGTAGCTGGGAGACAATTAACATAGCTATAGTCATAGCTACATACCATGAGGACTGTAAGCAGAGGAAACAAAACATAAAAAAAATAAATCAAGCTCATTAGTGAATATGTTTCTTGTTTAATCAATGCACAAATGTAAAAACATTGATATGTGGTTTTAAGGTAGAATTATGTACTGAAATTATTACTTGATGAACAACATCTTAAGTACTTGTGTGCTATAGTGTAGGTTGCCAGATCCAACCAGTCAGTTTTCAGGTCTCAGCATAATGATACCAAACATAGTTCTGCCGTAGAACACATTACATTTTTGCCAAGTGGCAGCCATGAACAGTCACTGCACCTGGCTAAATAGAGCAGATTGTAGTTTTAAATAAAGGAAGTGGTTAGCAATATGACACGCCGGAGCTTTGGCCGTCACTAGAAGCACATTCATGGCCTTTTGTACAAGTTTCTGTGTGAGAGGCTGAGCGGCTCTCCGGTGTGTGTGTGTTTGTGGATGAGTGACAGTACGTAGCTGTAGCCCTGCTGTTTATCATGGGATCATTATCATGGAAAGAATGCAGTCAATTGTAGTCAAGTGGCAGGAGATCACGGTCCGGTAGGCCCAATGCACTGGCGCCTAATTTCTGGGTCTGCTGGAGAGCTATGCAGAACAAATGTGTTTTTGCAGCCAGGAAAGCAACAGTGCCGACCCACTCAGGCAACTAGCAAGACAATACTAAAACTAACTAATGTTAAATCAAACAACTTTCTAAAACACACAATGTTTAACTGTAAGCTAACAGCTACATACTTACATACTTTAAACATACAAGTATAAAATGTACACTAAAATAATCTATGGTAACAATACAATCTGACTAATCACTGTACTCAATCCACAGTCATGGGGTCAGGAGACATTGGTTTTAGTTTTGGTCTGTTCTTCCCTGACATTTTGATCAACTGGCCCATCTGCCTCTCTTGGATCAAGCTGTGGGTTGCCAGACATGGGTTGAAATTGTATGTAGTATGTATATTGTGTTTCATAGACGATCTGGCAATTTGGGTGACGTCAAGTCACTATCCAAAACTTGGATCTGTGTATGATGATTATTGAAAATAAAGTTTGAGGGCCATGCAAATAATGGGAGGTTCCCTGGAGAAAAACAAAATGGGAGGGTGCTAGGAGATGGTCTTGAAATACAAGGAAAACATGAGAAAAACATGAGAGCCATCTATCTAGTTGCTGCTGCAATACAGGTGGTGTCTGAATGTATCTTTAGCTATGATGAGGTTATGAAAATTAGGATATTATTTACATACAGAGTGGAATAATGTCATCTTTGTCACGGTTTGGTGTGGGTGAGGCAGGGTTGAGCTGGTTGGAGGACCCAAATGCAGGCGCAAGGCAAAGGAGGTACAGTTCAAGGGGTTTTAATAAACAAAGTTTGGGTGCTCTGGAGGCACAGCTGGGCTGAGGACCACCGGCGAGACAGCTGGGCTGGGGACCATGGACCGGACACGAGGAGCTGGAACCAGCTGGGCCACCGGCGAAGCAGGTGCCGGTCTGACCACCGACGGAGCACAAGGAATGGGAGTCGGCTGGGCCACCGACGAAGCTGGTGTTGGTCGGGCCACCGACGAGGGTACAGGAGGAGTCGGTCGGGCCACCGACGAGGGTACAGGAGGAGTCGGTCGGGCCACCGACGAGGGAACAGGAGGAGTCGGTCGGGCCACCGACGAGGGAACAGGAGGAGTCGGTCGGGCCACCGACGAGGGAACAGGAGGAGTCGGTCGGGCCACCGACGAGGGAACAGGAGGAGTCGGTCGGGCCACCAACGAGGGAACAGGAGCAGTCGATCGGGCCACCGACGAGGGAACAGGAGCAGTCGATCGGGCCACCGACGAGGGAACAGGAGTCGGCTGGGCCAGCGGCGAAGCAGGTGCCGGTCGGACCTCCGACGAGGGAACAGGAGTCGGCTGGGCCAGCGGCGAAGCAGGTGCCGGTCGGACCACCGACGAGGGAACAGGAGTCAGCTGGGCCAGCGGCGAAGCAGGTGCCAGTCGGACCACCGACGAGGGAACAGAAGTCAGCTGGTGATCAGGCTGGCTGCTGGTGACCTGGTCAGGCCATAGGCTAGCTGCCCGTGCTGCCTCTGACTCCCTGGCCTTCATGGTCAGGTAGGCCAGGAGAGTCATCGTCTCTGAGTTCTTGGTAGGTGGGGCAGGCAGGCAGGCGGACAGGCTAGGCGGAGGGCTAGCCGCACTGGTCGAGCAGGTTACAGGCGGAAGGCTCGCAGCGCTAGTGGGCCGGGAAACAGGCTGGACAGGCCGAGGGCTAGCGGGCCGGGAAACAGGCTGGACAGGCCAAGGGCTAGCAGCGCTAGCATTCACCCGCTGTGGGGTTGTGGAACAGAACCTCTCTAAATCAAAAGTCTTTTAACACCGGGAGGAGACAACGAGCAGGGCCATTTCTGGGTCCGTTCTCCACATATTTGACAGCAGTTCAAAAAACTGTGATTCCTCCTCCACTAGCTCCTCTTTAGGCACCCCTAATGCCTCCCAGGTGCTGGGCAGTCTAATCATGTCCGCTGGGTCCATCCTTGGTCGGGTCATTCTGTCACGGTTTGGTGTGGGTGAGGCAGGGTTGAGCTGGTTGGAGGACCCAAATGCAGGACGCAAGGCAAAGGAGGTACAGTTCAAGGGGTTTTAATAAACAAACAAAGGCGAGCACACTTACAAACCGAGTGGCTGATGACAGAGTCCAAAACAAAGTAATCCAAATGAGAAAACCAGAATCCAAAATAAGCTGGGAAACAGGGAGACACGACGAGTAGGCTGGCAACACAAGGTGACACACTGTAACACTGGGTGACAATAAACAATGACCCGACAAGGACAAGACAGAAACACCAGGTATATATACACAGGGACTAACGAGCAGGTCACACAGGTGACAGACATGAGACTAACGAGGCAGGCAGAGTGACAACCGGGGAAACAGACGGAACACAGGTCACTGAACACAAAACAGACCAGAGTGAACACTTAACATGAACTAAGGTACAGGACTGGGAACAAGGACAAAGAACTAAAACGCAGGAACAAGAGTTAAGGCAGTGACTAAGAAACAATATAACAACTAGACTACCAAACCAAAGCAATATCAAATCAACACAGGACTACGAGCTAGAACACCAGACAAGACATAAACACTAAGGACAAGGAAACGAGAAGAACAGGTAAACAGAAGGACACCAGAAACAAATGGCAAAAACTCAAACTCACAGGGAAAAACTACAACTCATGACAATCTTCATATTATTTATGGTCTTTTTTTTCTTCATTATTTGGAGTTCACAATTTTTTATTCAGAGCTACTTCAGATGATAAAATTTGGTGAGTGGATTGGACTTTAATACTGCAAACATATTTGCCACTATTAAAGACTTTCACGAAATTCTGATACTTTTTACAGTATGGTCAGCATTTTTTCTGAAATAGCTATTCACTTTATTTACATTTTGTAACAACCGCTCAATGGAAGTTTTCATTGTCCACAATTCCCACACTTGATTCAGATTGTCTTCACAAACACAAGAGACTGACAGTAATTTGATCTAATTGATATCAGCCTCACTGTTACTGTTCACTCTTCTATCAGAGCTGGATTAAGTTACTGCTAATGCTAACCCAACATTTCCTGCTGTGGCTGCTTCACATTAAGATAATGTGTTTAGCTGGCAAAACCTTTATTGTTAAGCAGTCACAAGAAATGCAATGTATTTGTCACAGAGGTTAGTGCTGATGATGATTGTACATCAAAAAGGTATCATTTTTTGTCAGTGGATCAGTTGTAAATCTGTCAGAGAGTAATAAAAAGAGTGAGGAGGAGCCACATTGAGCTGTTAGACACAAAGCTACAGGTGACTGGCTGCACACCTCCAACTCCTCAGCAACATACAGTGGTGGGAAAAGTGTTTGCCCCTTCCTAATTTCTTATTCTTTTGCATGTTTGTCACACTGAAATGTTTCAGATCATCAACAAACAAACTGAAATATTTGAAATATGTTTGAAAAAATCAAACCTACATGTCCCTCTGTGAAAAAGTGATTGCCCCCCTGTTAAAACATAAATCAGTTGTGGTTTATCACATCTTTGGAAAGCTGAGTTCAATTTCTCTAGCCACACCCATGTCTGATTACTGCCATACCTGTTCTCAATCAAGAAATCACTTCAATAGGACCTCCCTGACAAAGTGAAGTAGACCAAAAGATCCTCAAAAGCTAGACATCATGCTGTGATCCAAAGAAATTCAGGAACAAATGAGAAACAGAGTAATTGAGATTTATCAGTCAGATATAACAGGAAAACGTTATAAAGCCATTTCTAAAGATTTGAGACTCAAACCACCAGCAAACCACAGTGACTGCCATTATCCACAAATGGTGAAAACATGGAACAGTGGTGAAGCTTCCCAGGAGTGGCCGGCCGAAAGGTTTATTTACACAATAAGAAAACATGCAAAGCAATTTAAATATAGAAGAAACAAATGTGCATTGTACAAAAAAGTAAATTTTCCATTAACGAATTATCACCTCCCAGCTGAATTTTTTGTTTTTCATTTTATAAATTGGAGCAGAAAATGTCTCCAGAATGCAGGAAATTAAGTGTTTAATGCTCAAAAAAAATTTCTGGGGGAGGACCCTCCACCCATATATTTCAGCATTTCATATTTCTTGAAAATAGTGTTAAAAATCTTCTCATCTTGTTTTTAAGCATCGTCAGGTCTTATGACATAAGTATATCACTGTGCCTGTAATCTGAGCCCTTATGTCCCAACCATTTTCCAACACAAAGCAATGCCCTTAAATGGTCTACAGGTCAGCAGTGGTCTATAGGTGTAAGGAAATGTGAGCTGTTTTGTTTTCTTCTAACATTAGGCATTTGTTGGCAAGTCATAACCTAAACTACATTTTTTCATGATATTTATAATATTTGCCATATTCTGACCCACTTAACTTTCTGGATTTATTGGCTTTACATGAGCAAATGTCCACAGATATACACTCAGGAAAATATAATAAAATAAAAGCAATCATACATACATGCATACATATATATTACTCCAAATCTTTTATGCATTCCACCATCAGGTTAGTAAATTTAGACAGTTGCCACTTTGAATATGATCCTTATAAACAGCTTACGTATGTAATGTTTGTATGCAATCAAACTACAGAGTAAAACCACACTCTGACTGAACCAATCTACAGTACAGTAACACCAATTAGTGTAATTAAAAAGCATTCTTTGGACCTGTAACTTATCTAAGAGAGAGGAATTACATATGGTATTACTTTATCATAAACAGAAGACTCAGTCTGGCCTAAGTGAATTACCCATGCAGCTTTGATGCGTCTAAAAGCTAACATTACGGTAGCTTTTGTTCAACAGAGGAGAAATGTAAGAAGAGAATATGTATGTCACTTTTTACCTGTTAACATCTTGGCTTCTTCACTGGTTGTTGACATAAGTGTGGTTCTAATATAGTAACAAGATGCTAATGCAAAGATTTTGCAAGCGCAAGTTACGCATACCCTGGAGTCTGGGGCTGTTTTGCTGCTTCAGGACTTGGAAGACCTGGAAATGGAACCATGAATTCTGCTGTCTACCAAAAAATCCAGAAGGAGAATGCCCGACCATCTGTTTGTGATCTCAAGCTGAAGCTGAAGACTTTAGAGTAGCCTAGTCAAAGTCCTGACCTGAATCCGAGATGTTGTGGCCTTAAAAAAGCAGTTAAGGCTCTGTAAAAGACTCATTGCCTGTTATCGCAAACGCTTGATTGCAACCCATGGCCCAACCACTTATTAGGTTTAGAGATTAGGTAATTACCTTGTCACACAGGGACATGTAGGTTTGGATATTTATTTTTCCCTCAATAATAAAAACCTTCATTTAAAAACATGTATGTTGCTGAGGAGTTGGAGGTGTGCAGCCAGTCACCTGTAGCTTTGTGTCTAACAGCTCAATGTGGCTCCTCCTCACTCTTTTTATTACTCTCTGACAGATTTACAACTGATCCACTGACAAAAAATGATACCTTTTTGATGTACAATCATCATCAGCACTAACCTCTGTGACAAATACATTGCATTATCTTTGTGTTATCTTTGTCTAATATTTCAATTTGTTTGATCTAAAACATTTCAGTTTGACAAACATGCGAAAAAATAAAATAATCAGGAAGGGGACAAACACTTTTTCACACTAACTCCTTTTACTGTGTCCTGCTGTTGTAAGGACTACAACTGGCTTTGTGTGCAGCATGAAATCAGCTGGAGGTTGAAATTATTATAGACTGATTTCCTCATTATTAAAACAAACTGAGTTTTGTGTCACTGTAAACTCATTGACCAGCTGCTGTTCTGGTGGATTGGTGATTCATTGGTGCAGCTAAGAGACATACAAAATCTTCCACTTCCAACTTTTCCAACCTCTCCCACCTCTTGTTTTCGCCCCCAGCCTCCCCTCAGCCGCATCCTCGCTGAACTCTGACCAATGCACATGTGACAACCATAAGGGGAATGTGATGAGTCCTTTGCTGCAATTTTTTTGGCATACCAGGGCATAAATTAGTCTCTCCTATGCCTCCATCCTCCCCTGAGTTTGCTCTCTTCTCCCTCAGGTCCCCTTTGACATCCAGGAGCACATGAACATGACCAAGAGAGACAAGTGTTGAACAGGCCATTCTTATAACACTACCACACATTACACTTCCTGCCCCACTAATACCTCAACACCACCCCTCTGCTCCCCTTTACTCTCAGAGGAAGTCCCTCTTTCCTGAAGCCATCACTCTTGGCACCCTTAGGTCAGGACTAAAGTGTGACTTATGGGCTCAGACAGGGACAGGCTCTGCAGCTTGTGTTTGTGTAGCAGCTAAGAGCAACACATATGGCTGAACAGTGTGAGGTACTGGCTTCTACGAGTTGCTAGCGGAAACCACCATGTTTTCTCTGTCTCCCCATTGATTGAAAGAAGTATTTGGTTTTTTCCACAACCAGACTCAGCCGCCTGACCTCTCTTTCAACCTTCATGTGCTTCTTGGCCATACATTTGGCCTATTTGGGCCCACTGGAACTGCTGTTCCCTATCTGTTGCATGAAATATGATAACACTTTATCAGGTCAAAGCTCAAACAAGTTGTATGGCAACAACTTTAATGTGACTCCATGTACAACTAAATGCAGCCAGTGAACCACAGCCTAGAAAAAGCAAGAAAAGCAGTAACTTTGTTAACAAACGATGGTAACTGCTGTACAGTTTTGCACAGCAGTAATGTTTTTCTCAATTCTCCCACTTGGCAGACCTTATGGCTCAGACAAATGAGGATTTTCAGTGTATTGTCCTTTATTCTACAGAAATGTTTATGGATGTCTGTGACTGCCAATTTTAAAAAGAAATACTTTAATCCAATTGCAATGCTATTTTCATTTGTGTGCACATGATTTATGACAAAATGGAAATTTTAATTTTGTTTGAAAATACATATTTCGATTATCTGAAATATCGCTGGTTGTGAAAGATGGCAAGCTATGACTTGGTCAGGGACCAACGTGCTGTCTTTTCATGTCTCTCAACCAAGACGGCAAGAATTTGTGACTCTATTATTGCCAAATCTGACACAATGACCATCTTCACAAAAGAAAACCTGAACATAAACCTGCATTTACTTAGGAACCTTAGGTTTTTTTTTAACTACAGTATTATTTATGTACAGTTAATTTGATTTGTTTTCAAGCTCTACCTTATTTGCCCCTGTATTTTTTTAAATCCTTTCAGCTATGTTTTTAATGTTCCCATTACTTCCATTTGTCTTGTGCAGACAAATGTGTTTCTGTGTATTTTTTAACTTTTGTGAAACACATTGTATTACATATTTTGGAAAAAAAATAAACCTAAAATGAACCCCATTGACAAATAATGTTTACTGTATTTTTAAGCATAACACCGCCATAATGATAATTTAACTTAAAATAGTAAAGGAAATTTCAATTTGAGTAAATTATTTTATTGGCATCCGCATTGGCATAATATTGGCATCCACAGACGTCCATACTCTATAGTATGGTACTCTATGGTAGTGTTACAGAACATGTGGTGTGGCTTGATTTATTGATATATTGGGGCAATGACTGCACTGTCCTGTCATGCGCCTCCAACCACAAATATCAATAGATGCAAATCCTGACACAATCATGTACAAAACAACTTAATGACTTTGGACAGATAGTCCAGTTGCTCACCCTCCTAAGTAAAGTCAGTCAAATATGTCAATCTACCACCTGTAGACAGCCCGTTCAATACATAGACTTCACACAACAAACCTTCCCTCACTCCAGTTGCCAGTTTGCAATCACCAAGGCATAGTTTTACAGGCTGGATGATTAAAGGTCATAGAGGTGGAGCATAGTAACAAAATATAATACAAGACACACCAAATTTTTGTAGCCTTTTTCTCTAAAAATCTTCTCATTTACACAAGGATATATTGGAAGCCAATTCATGTCTGTTGTTTGGATTTAGTTTACCATATACTGGTCAAAATATACATGACTTACACATGTAAAACAGCCAGAGATAATAACACATAAAAGCGGTTCAGATCTGATGCGCCCTATCAGCAGGACTACGTAATTTGTCTGTGCCTTTCAAAATCGTTACAGATCACTGTTGAAAAATGGTTTATGATGTGACTGATGAGATTAAACACATAAACAACTTGGTTAGGGTTAGGGAAAGAGCATTGTTTGGGATGCAATACCTACTTAGTTAAGGGACCTTTGTCATCATTGTAACAATATTAAGCATGTGGTTATGGTTGGGGTTGAGGTTGGGGTATGATCGTGGCCATGGTTAAAAGAAACCAACATTGATTGTCAATAGGAAATAGGAAATGAGCAGCAGTCTCTGATGGACGTTGCACTATAATGAGGCAAGGCAAATTTATTTGAACATCACATTTCAACAACAAGGCAATTCAAAGTGCTTTACATAAAACATAAAAGCAACATAGTGAAACATGAATACAATCACCTTACTTACTCCTTTGCTTCTGTGATAATCACTACAGCTGCTAGACTATTTGTTGACTATCTTGTTTTTTGGGCACTTGCTCAAACGACTGATGCTTTCATTTTTCTTCAGAAGACAGTTTTGAATTTGCCTACTGTAGGTGGACAAAGTTGGTTGTGGAAATGCAAGTGCATCACAAAGGAAATTAGAACACTTCATACAGTAAATCCTGGAATGCCCTGAGCTTCATAGATTGATAAGATCTAATAGGGTAACTGGATCCTAGGCTGGTTTCCCTTGAGTGAAATCTTCAACAAAACATTTTAGTGTAATGGTATAGGGCTGTGAAACACTATTGCTGAGAGCAGAGGGGGGTCTATGTAGAAAAAGGTCAAATTAAATTTTTGTGAATCAGATAGATAACTGAATCAATCCACAGTGGACAAACTTGGGTGCATCACACATGTGACTAAGTTGACAACAGGTGGGAGAGGCCGGCATTTATGTGGAGGCATTTATTGAGTGTGTGTTTGTCACAATAAACAGCCTGTTGTGTCTTGTCTAGCTAAATTGCGCACGGATTGGATTGGAATACAGATTGTCCATCCCTTGACAGTTTTACTCAACATTTAATAAAATAAGGTAGGGATGATTAGAGCAGATTATTAAACCTATAGGTGTCACATTTTCCATCTTAGTCCCTTCCTGCAGGCACACACTCTCATCCTTAGCCGTCTGCATTACAATCAGATGCCCTAAGACCGTTCCTTCTTTCCCCATTACCTGATTGCTCCACCCATCTAGACAACTGTTTAACTGCAACCCATTCCCTCATCAGCCACTCACTATATATACACCACTGTACTTGCGAGCTGAAAGAATAAGGCTGATATTTTCATACAGCTCATAAGAACACATCAAATCAACGCATTATAGACTACACCTGTTCATTTAGGCATTCACATCGTCTGCGATTTCCTGTCTCCCTGCATGTGTCAGATGCAGCCGTGCTACTGTCGTATTTCTGTAGTGTACAGTTTGCTCTTCGTATGTAAAATATGATGCTCTGCTGACAGTGGACACATTCATGTCAGTGATTGGTCATCTGCTGCTAACTCCGCCTCTTTTCCGCCTTTTTTAAGTGAAAGCGATTACGGCTGGATTGGGAAACCCTGGGTTGACTTACCGAGTTGATAACCAGCTTCGCGGTACCGCTTATCCCGATTGCGATTGTTAGGGTTAGTGAAGCCAGATAACAAAAACATATCCTGGGTTTGTTGAACTCACTTCGTGGTACAGGCCCCAGGTCTTGATGTAAAATCTACAAGCCAAATAACAAATTAAAGAAGTAATGCTGTTACCCAAGAGTATCGAAATGCGAATGATCCTGCGCACTCAGCTAATATAAGCTGATGTTACCTAACTTATAGTTAATATGTCATAATGCATGTTTTGATGAAACTGAGTTTCATTTTTTCTTAGCACTTAACACTTTGGGCTTGAGTACAACACTCTGCAGTTGGATACTGGACTTCCTCATAAACAGACCAGAGATAGTTTGAATTAGTGGTAAAACCTCCTCCACTGTCATACTCTAGTGTGGTATTTGTCTCCTGTCCATTCCTCCTGTTTTACTCTTTCTTTTCTTGTTTTCTGTTCTATTTGGTTTCACATTTCCTTGTGTATTGTCAGTAGCTTTACTTCTTGTTTTATTTTGTAATCATTGGTGTTCTTGTCTAGCTTTGTTTCCTGTCTGCCTTGATTCCTAATGTGTCTCACCTGTGACTAATTGTGTGTGTGCGTGTGGTGTACCCCAGTATCTATTGCCCTTAGTTGTGTTCAGTCTTTGTTGCATTGTAGTCTGATGTTGAGTGTTCTGCCTAGTGCTGCGTGTTTCTCCTGGATTTCCTTTGTGTTTGGATTACTGTGCCTTTGTTGGACTTACCCCAGTGTCTGGATTACCTTGCCTTTTATTTAGACATTTCTGTGAGTGACTGCTTCTGTTCAATAAACCTGCAAACTGATCCAGCCTTGTTAGTGTCTGCATTTTGGGTCCATTCCTCAGTTTGCCTGCTGTCGCTCTCAGCCTTCCTGGCACTCCACTCTAGTGGAGATGATTTCCTCTTGTTCTGGTGGTAGGCAAATCGGGGTGGGTCCAGTGTGGGTGGGTTTTAAGATGGGCCAGGATCGGGCTCTTGAAGCACTTCATGATAAAAATGTATGTATGAATGCAACATGGTGGAAATCATTTAGGCTCGCTGCAGTGTTTTATGCACCGACACAATGGAGTTGGTTTTAAAGCGCATGGGGACAGCTGGTGGCCAGTGACAGGATGAAGATGTCAGTCAAGCATGTCAAGAAGTGTCAGGAAAAGAACACAATTTTTACATTCTTGATATAACAAAAGTACAGTCAGTGAATTTAAAGTTGCCAAAATTAAAGCCACATGACACCATATTATATGTAAAGATACTTTATTAAATATTGTCTAATCTAATGGCGACAAGCTGAGGGTCATAAAGCATAAAACCTTTCCTACTCTGAATGTGCTAATTATCTGTGTTTGTGCGGGTCATGTATTGCAAGTTGATATACAATTTCCTGTGGAAAAAAGGAAGTGACATAGTGTAGTCGTTTCAGGGCTTAAATTTGTGAGTATGGGCTGGGTTCGGGTCCATGCAGAACTCTAAACTGAGTAGAACATGAACAAATGCACATGTATAACAAGTATATATTTGAAAAGACTGTATAAAAAAGTAAATATGCCCAAACATCGTGTAAAATCAGAATCCCAGAATGTGTTGTTTCCTTTCTTTTTCTCCCAGTGCAACTATGCAAATTCAGAGACAGTGAGTGGAAAGCCTTGAGCTGTTGTAAGTGTTGTGATTAGAAAGACGAACGCAGGAAACCACAGAGTTCCATTGTACTCATATTTCTTCTGTCAAAGCAGACTGGCCGTCCAAGGCCAGTTTCTCCAGGAGCAGGAAGGGAAGACAGTCAAGAATCAGAGGAGTGAATCAGGCAGAGGAGGGATGGACTGATAAGGATGAGAGCTGGAGGAAGTAAAAGGAGATGGAGGAGTAAAATATAAACAGAGAGCTGGTGCTTGTCTGCTGTGGTAACCGGCGGTAATGGCTGTGCCCTCTTTCATGTTGCATCGTCGAGAGAGGGGGCTTTAGGGAGATTTATTTGGAAGTCATTATCATGGGAGGGGGACCTGCAGGACATGGCCTGACAGGATGACCCCTGACCTCTCCTCTTGCCAGAGCTGCTTGGGGTCCCATGAAATACCCAAGGGGGCCCCGAAACTAGCCAGTGTGTGTCATGGCCTTCAGCGGTGTCAGATAGCTTAGGGCCTTTTCCAAATGTATTTTTCAAAAGGGGGGAAATCAATAAGTTGGGTCAGAGAGAGGCGGCTGCAGAAACATGAGCCTGTGATATTTACTTTGCTGTAAGGCACAGCATGTTCAGAGCACTTGTCAAAGATGTGCCTCCAAGAGAATGTTTGGTTGTGAGACAAAAATAAGTCGATAAATGGACCTGAAGTCACTTTTCTTTGTGGCACAGTTTGTACATTCAATAGCTTATATTTAGTATTTTGCCAGTGCTATACTCTGTAACTGTTTTTTTATGTAACTAAAATATATACTGTATCACACATTTAGAGTGTAAAGACTCATGCCACATTTAGCCCTCAACCTTTGTCGCACTTCTGCCACACTAGGTAGAAGTTTTGCATATTAAAGGATAAGGAAGCCGTTGTCTTGTATTCTTTCTATTGTCAACAAATCACATGAATTTATCCAAGCTGTCTTTTAGTACTTTTTGACTTCCTGTCAATGTTTTGGTGAATGTTTTTAATGCCTCCCTTTGTTTTCTGTTAATTACATTATACAGAGATATACATTTATCTGTATACCCTTTGCTCCCGAACTTGTTTAGACGTGCCAAAAGGTGGCTGTCTGCTCTGAAGAGTTTCTGTCGGAGGGATCAGAATATAAGTTGTCATTTTTTTATTTATCCAAATGTCCAAAAATGTAATACTTTCAGAACTGTAATCCATTATAAAGGATACATTGTCAATCTTTTTATTAAGTAGCAGACGTGAGTCCCACAGTTGCAGTTCAGTAGCCAACCCTTGAAGATCACAAATATGTCATCCAAAAATTTCGTCCCACATTAGAATGGGAAAAAGGATTCTCCTCTGAGTTCATAATCCTGTGATTTTTATTAAAGAATTGTGTATGTAGTGAGAAGAACATTTTGCAGTTGAAAAACAAAACTACATACGCACTGTTAAAAGCAAGTATATCAAGAACCAAAGTGGTCAGAAATTTTAGCCAGACTAACATGATCAGAATCAAATCTCCTCTCCAAGTATTCACATGGAAGATAGAACACAGTTTAGGATGGGTTGCGAAATTGCAATGACAGCAGTGTTATTCTTCCTCACCCCCACCATGCATCTTGGACTGCACTCTGGCCAGAGACAAAGCGGGTAATTGGATTCACATTGTGTCTACGAGGGGAAGCAGGGAACAAACCCCACCTCTCCCAGGCTTGCCCATGGCGGCCAGTGTGATGGTGATATTGTACTGACCCCGCCTATCAGGGGTCATGATGGGGAATTATAGTGTCAGTTGTCAAGCTGAGACCCATATTTTGCCCAGAGGTGAGGCGCATTCACAGCTCCAGAGGACTAAACCAGGCTCTCTGACACACAGACACACACACACGGAAACACATGCACACTATATCTCTCTCATTTTTGAGCACTCATTCTCATCCCTGCTCTCATTGGGTCCATGGGCCTATTGTTGCCCTCCAGGGGTGAGAGAGGGGAGAGAAATTACCAGCTACAGCAGAGTTTAGCCACTGAGTCAGAGTGACAGACACTGAGGGCCAATGGCTGCTGGTACATAAATAAAACATAGCACTGGTAAAAGGCAAACAATGGTCCTCAAAACGATGGTGGTAAATACTGTAAGTGGAAAACAGATCGTTGTTTTTGGTCCAAGGTACTACAACACTGGTTGTACTTGAGAACAGTCTCAAGTCCACATCTTTGTTTAAAAAAAACTTCCTGTTTAAGGAATTATCATGAACTGATGACCAGATGCCAATGTAAAGAGACTGAGCTGCTACTGTGAGCGAGCAGAGACACTGAATATAGCAATGGTGTTTTTTATTGCTAATTAATTAAAATTTTCATTTGTAAAAGTAAGATTATGTTACTTTGTTTTCCAGAGGTTACATGGTCTAACTTAAATTTTAATTGTAAAAGCAATTCCAACATGTCAGATGTGTAAAGCTGAAGGATAAAACGTGTGAAAAAACGTGATGTCTATTCCATTTGATGTGATTTGATGCTGGACCCATGAACAGGATGGTCCCTCGAGTTTGAATAGTGTAGTGTAAACATCATATTGCTTCAGTCATGTAGTTGTTATTAGGGCTTGGGAAATATCAACTGGCAATTCCAAATCAGTTGAGCCATTTTCATACACAGACATATTTACAGTTCACAAATCTTTCATATCAGTAAAATAAATGTTAAATTAGCCATTTAACATTACAGTTGTCAGTCATTGGTCTTTTGATACAGCGGACAGTATAGTGAAACTAAGCCCACTCTAAGTCAGTCAAATGTAACTGCTAAGTATTACAGTATTCATTGTATATTTTTATTGGTATTTTAGTTTTAAAAAAATCTTTTGAAATATTGTGAATTAAATAGTGTTGCTCTTATTTAGACCTTCAAGTACATAGAGTCTCTCTTCAATGTGTACACAAACATCCATACTCACACACATACTGCTATGGGGTAGTTGACCTCTCCTAGCAGCCAGCCATGTGCTTAAGAAGAACTTGTGTCCTGTCCAGTTTTTTCTATCAGCTCTCCCATCGCACGCTGACACCACAGCAGCACTTCAAAGAGGCCTGCTTTTGATGCTAACCATCAATATGCATTTCATCCTGCACCACTTTCTCCCCAGCATTCCTCCTCTGTGTCTTCTCTGAGCAGTAATTGCCTTCAAAGCCAATTAGTGCAAATTATTTGCGACCGCGCTGGTGGTAAAAACCCAGTGCTTGTCAGTGGAGGTGTCCTGGAGGTCAGATGTATTAGCTCAGTGGCTCTCATTTTCTGTAAGCTCTTTCCGGTCTCTACTTGTACAAATATGCTATCAGCATAACCCGTGTCAACCTTCCTACATTAATCTCCAAATGTGGTGCAGGGGAGGTTTCTGTTAATGCATTATTAGAAGAGCAGCAGCTCACAATTTTTCAAGGCTCACGGGGCGTGCTGCCCTAAACATTTGAGACTGGTAAGTATGTTTAGTTAATTTGTCGGGTTGTGTGTTGGCGGTTTGCATCCACAGCCTAAGCCAATGTTTGGCTAATGCTGCCAGGGCCATTTCACTTCAGTGCCTGTCTGTATTCCCCCTCAGAAAATACATGTTTTACTCTGTAAGCCAGATCAAAGCGGAGACGCCGGGATCAAAGACCGGCATCACGCCGCTTTGGTCACATCTGTGTTGTTTACATGAATGCTAAAGGCACTTATATCAAATATTACCAACTTTGAAAGATATATGTGTTGAATCCCAGTATTTTGATGTCACTTTTGAAGTACATGAGTGCGTTTGGGGATAATTTTGAAAATCTCCCAACAATTTCACAACAATTTTGTAAGCCTTAGACAAGATGGGAGGACTGAGCCCAACGCGGCCCCCTGTAGGTATGTCTCTGAAGAGCTTAGCCAGGCTCCCACCAGGACTTAACTCCACAGGATCAAACACTTCCCATCAGTCCTTTACCATATAAGATATAAAAATAATGAAACAAAGGGGGGGATGGATACTGTACCTCTCTCTGACTGTTGCTTATCTGTTGACCTCAGATATTCTGTACTCGGTAAGCTTTCCCGACGGGAGGCAGAGCAGGTCTAGAGGCAGCAGAGGGGGCGTGGTGGGTGGAGGGGGTTGGGGGGCTAAGAAGCAAGGGTGAAGGAGGAGAAGAAGGGGTTCAATGACCTGTGAGCTGCCCTGCTGTTGGGCTCGGGGCTAAACACCCACCCGACCGTCGACACCCCCTTTGCTTCTAACTGGATTATAGGCCTTGCCATTCCCCTTGCAAAGCAGCAGCCAGGCACACTCCCCCCCCCCCAACTTTCACACACACACACACACTAATAATTAGCTGCTCATCTCTGAAACAGCACTCGCCCCTCCTTCTGTTGGAGGTCGCTTCACTCCGAGCTGCCCTTTATTCCCTCCAGGTACATTGAGGGGCACAGAGGTATGAAGGGACGCTATGGACCTACTCCCCTACTCCCTCACCCCCAACCCACCCTCTCTGACAGCAGCTGACCCCTGACAGAGTGATATATGTTGGAGATAAGTCTTTCAGGACTCAGGAGGAATGTAAGGTTCAGTGGTTTGGAGTGATCTCCTGTGTCTGGCTCCGTTTCACCAATGGGACTCACTGGAGGACCAAGACAGCTTCCTATCTAGATATATACATGAGTGAACACACACACACACACACACACACAACTCTTGATTCCATACTAAGAGACCACAACAACAAAGTCCATCATTTAAAACAACTAAACATTTAAAGAGCAGACAATTAAACATCTATATAACGGTCATTGTGAAAAAAAAATCCCATTACTGAGAAACAATTATTCAGGAGATGGATAGCCTAGCTTAGCATAAAGACTGGAAGCAGAGGGTGCTGCAGCTCTGTACTTGACACGCAGGCATGAGATTGAAATACATCATCTAATCTCATTTCTGGTAAGAACTACTTAACTATTCCTTTCACCAAAGGATGGTGAGAAAAAATCATAATTATAAAAAGGGAGCAATTATTTATATTTTCCCAGTTAGTAACCTCTGCTACACTTGTAGCATAGTACCATAAAAAATAATAAAGAGGTTATAATATCCAAAAGTGTATCAAGCCATTTAGAAAAGTTCCCAATATTGTCAACACTAATATCATGCATGTACAAAATCACTAGAATTTAAAGCATTTACATTTTAAGAAAACCCCTTTTGACACTTTAACAAATCACAGGATTGTTGGAGTCACTATCTTCCCTACCCTTCAGGTACCTTCCTTTACCAAAAGAATCAGCTTGCCCAAATTACACCTAAAATCTATTGTTTCTCCCTTCCCTCTAGTACCATACCCATCCAGATGATTTTGGTTTTACTTTCTTGTTTTGAGATTTGTTGAGTTTTCATATGGACTTTGGTGAAAAGAAGTTAGAATGAAAACTGTTCAGTGCGTTCAGTGGAATATCTGGATTAAAGGGGACACCTATTCTGGTACAGAGATGTTGCTGCGGAACTTTTAAAAAAAATTAAAGGGTTCACATACTTTTTTCTGAGACATATTTTTTCACATATTTTATTCTGTAATTTGGGTTAAATGGCTCTTTAGGATAATGCAAACAATCAGGTATATCAGGACTAAAAACAAAGTCAAACAACTGCAGGACAAATTTTTCTTTCTCACTTCCCCAAGAAACTATGAGAAGAAATAATACTACTTTCCCAAATGCAGAGACAGGATGGATAAAAGACACATAGACTGTACATCATATACTCTTACTCCCACTCCCAGCGCAGGAGAGGTGTGCAGCACAGCTCAGTTCAGCAAGCAGGTCAGCGCTTCAAGGTCCTACGCTGGCTGACTGACAGTTTGCTCTCACAGGGCTGAGTGGCCTGACCATTTCATGTGTAAACCAACACTGGTCTGGCTAGTTTCAGATGTCATGAAGAGGAGCTGGCAGGAGGAGAGCAGCCACAGCAGATGTAGTCCGACACTCCCAGGCCCCGAAGCAAATGCACCAACACAAATGCCTGCTCAGGCAACTGGAAGAGGTGACAAAACACATCAGGTAACTCTGCCTTTCCGGATGGTTCCCACCCACTCCTGTCACAGATGCGAGATGCCTTCACGTCAGAGGTTAATGGTCATTGAAAGTGACAGGCACGTTTCCGAGGTAGGACGTGAGCAGTGGAGGCATTTAACTGGTAGGTAACTACTACAGCAGATGCCAACTGGTAGAGACCAGCCAGAGAAAACAGAGCTGTAAATGTTCACACTGTATGGTCCTCAGAGGTCATTAAAGCAATTTGGTGTTCATGTGCATGGAGGATAGATGTCAGGAGAAAAGGAGAGCATAATTAAGAAAGCAAAGCTCATTAGTGGCCCTGTTGATGCTCAATATAAAAACAGCTTAGGAATTTGACCAATCTCATTCCATTTGGTTGCATGTGTTGGAAGGTAAGGCAATTATAAAGTAGTGATGTCTCTTATCAGGGCTGGCTGAGAAGACCAAAAATCAATCTCACGATTAATTGTTACATTTACCTCTGTAATGTTAAATGAAACAATATCTCTTTTAATTCACCTGTGCATGAGATTCTCTATCCTCCCAGTGCACCTTGTATTAAAGGAAAACTGTTGTGTACACTGTACACAACACTGTACTCACTAAACTAATGGCTGAGACCTCTGAACATACATTGCTTAAAGTCCAACATTGTTGAAAAAAAAGCCCAGGAGGGTTGTATTGTTGTTGTTGTTTTTCATCCAAGTGTTTAAGTGGCCCTCACTACGAGTGAACCTTAGCTGTGACCTATTCACATTAAATCAGAAAAACAAGCCTCTTCCTCTGTTCCTCTGCTTGGCACATGATTCCTGTGGGTGACTGGAGAAGTCTATGCAACTAATTTATTGGAAATAGCAAATAGTTAGCAATTTCTAACTACCTATTATTTTATAACCAATTAATATCTATTCTTGTTGCCAAGCGATATGATTGATGAAGCCCTTATTAAAGCATTCAAATTGCGTTTTTTCACCAGGGGTTGTGGAATACTACTACTTTTGTGGCTTCAGTAGGAGCTACATGAAGGCTGAAAAACATACCCAAGTGATGTCATTCAGTTGGGGCTGAAGACTACACATTTGGAAATAAAATTGTAATGTAGGCGGCATGTTTTGACAAAGAAGAAGAATAAAAAGACGAATTCTCTGGTTTTACTTGCAAGTGATTTTCTTTTCTTTCTTTCTTTCTTTTTTTACCTGTCCATTATGAGTGTGACAACGGTATATTGGTGGAGTACCCTTTTCCATTTGAGTCCCTGTCTGCACTGACTTTATCAAAGTTATAACATTATAGTCATGGACCTTAGTCAGGCATTAAATTGACAATATGGAGCCACAGGATGCAATAGCTAATAAAAAAAGGAGCCCAATCGCAAACACCCAAGGCAATTACAACATCAATATGTGATGAAGACATTCTTAAAATGTCAAAATCCATAGAATACAAATGAAAACTGCAAATTGGATTTTTTCATTTAATTTTGTTATTATTTTCTAAAAAGATTAAATATGCAAGCAGAAACACAAATGTCATGTTCAAATTCTGTTTCATAAATCTACGTATATTTTACTAGCAAATATGATATAGTATAATGTTACACAACACATCTGGCCAGTATTTAAGTGTACTACAGTTGTTAAAATAGCCTTAATAAAACATAATGTCAAGAATGATCAAAATTTGTACTTGAAACTGAGATTCATTATGTCAGTTATGGCAAAATTTTTAGTTCATTGACCAGCCCTATGTCATAGCAGAACTGACGAAAAGATCACTAAAATACACATATTTATGCTCATAGCTACAGTGAAATTCAAGAAAGGTAGATCCAGTCATCTGTCATTTTAGATCACACAATCAAATCTCCAAACAGCAGTGAGCATGCACAGCAGAAACTAAAGAAATGGGTATATTAGGTGATAATTAGCTACAGTTTTGTTTTCTCAGCAGATGTCCTTGAGTTTTCTACAGGGGGATTACATGCTGGAACAACACGGGGGGATGGCAGGGTGGCATATCAAGTCCAGTCATTAATCCTGTAGAGTTCTCAAAATTTCACATCACAGCCAGGGCCGCAGCCGTCAGTGAATCCCCTCCGCTGTTGCAATTGGTGACATTACACTGAAATATTAAACACTTGTGCATATCATGCTTTTTATGCACTGAAGCATATTTTGTGTAGTGCTTAGGAATATTAAAGCATAATTTATATTTCAGGAGTTTGACACCTTGACATTTTGGCACCTCTGTTTTGAATTTCAGCATGCGGTTTGACATGTTTGTATTAATAACATTGTGATCTCGGAGGGCCATGGCCTCAGGCTACTTGAACAAGACTACTAAAGAAAGGATTTCAAAAGGAATTGTAGAGCAGCCTAGGGACTCGTCAAAATCAGCCCTGATACTGTTGCCCTGATAAAAATCCATTACCCACAAACGTGAGGGGGGATGGTGGTTTGTGTGTGTGCGTGTGTGCGTGTGTGCGTGTGTGTGTGTGTGTGTGTGTGTGTGTGTGTGTGTGTGTGTGTGTGTGCATGTGAGAGAGAAAGAGACTGAGGCCTGTGAGTTTTCTCAGGCAGTGCAGTATGTTAGAAAGACGTTCAGTGTTTTATTTGGCCTTCTGGACTGTGGTGAATTGTGGTCTTGTGTGATCTCGTTGCTGCATCATGATCTCCTAAACCAAATATCTTCTGTGTTGTTTTTCACAAACTATTGTCATAAAGAAATCATGCTTCTTCCTGCCTATTTGCACTGTTGTGTATTGTATACTATAATGGTGTGCTGTGTGTGTGTGTATTGTGTGTACCTTTCCAGTACCTTGGGTACAGGACAGGTACAGTGGTCCAGACAGAAATATCTCAAAAATTATAGCATGAAATGTTGTTTTTGTTTACACAGACTGTATAAAAGAAGTGGACGTAGCCACCATGACGTCACCTATTGGTTTGTGGACTACCGTTTTGAAGCCTTGAGTTTGGCAGTTTGGCCACCGCAATGTTGATTTTTTTGCAACCAGGCACTGGGCGCAGGAAATCCAGTCTAACTTTTCCACTGGTAGCAATGAATGTCCAGACTCAGGTCGCATTTAAAAAGATCTGATCTGTCTCAGATTTGGACCACATATGAAAGTGGCCCAAATCCGAACTGGAAAAGATGAGATTCCATGTGACTTCGCCTGTTCACACTGTTCTAAAAAGATCAGATCTGAGTCACATATCGGATTTGGGACACTTTGGCCTGCAGTCTGAACGTAGCCTTAGTCGCCAATGCAGTGGAGCAGCAGTGAAAAACAAATGTAAAATTGATATAGCCGACTCGGTGCAGATCAACTTCAGCCAAAACGCAGTAACAGTCCAGCCAGAGATGGTTTATCAATTTGATGAGAGGATGAAGCACAAGAATAGAAAAAAAGAGAGTGAACTGTGGGAACAGCAGTCAGGTGAACTTGTGAACTCCTCTCAGAGTTTGATGTAGATCACACTTAGCCTAATGGGCAGCAGCAGTCAATCTCTCTATCTGTCTGTGCTGCTAACCAGCTGAGCAGCGCAGCTCTTGTCTGTCTGTGTCTTGGTTTCTTGCCAGACTGTGACTGAACAATTTTGAGTGAAATACTCTTCATTACGTTTGATAAACGCAGACGGGCCACGGTGTGTAGCTTTAACTGAAGCATGGAAAGATGACCACGTTGCGCGTAAAAATGCATTCATATGTGCGTGCAAGAAATTAAACTCAAACATTCGAGCAAGAAATCTGTGGGACCAGTCCAGACAGGGTTGTGAGGTTACAACTCTGGACTAATGCAAGATGGGAAGCAGTGGATTCACATTGAGTATTAAAGTGCTGATTAGCTGGACAGACTGGGCAATATGGATGCACATCTCAGTAAATAATAAGCATCACATATTCAGCCCAGTCATTTTATAAATAGTATTTTATATTTGAAAATATATTGAAGGAAACCTGGAGGAGCCAGTTTGAATGGGCCTGATGCAGCTGATAACATTAAAAGAGACCTATTATGCTTTTCCACATTTTATGACTTATCTACAATGTTATAATGTTGGATGTTCATATTAAACATGGCCAAACTTGAGGTTAACCTCAGGTTCCCTCCAGTTTTGAAAGCTCTGTTTTGAATTGCTTTTTCTACCAACGGCTCCGTTCTACGTAATACCGAGCCAGATGGAGCTGGTGTTCCATATATGGTCATGTGCTCCCACACAAATGGCACAGCGACGCTCAGTCTGCCTGTTCCCCTCAGTAACAACAGCAGCCTGGTAACATGCTTCAGGTCTTGGCCAATCAGAAGAGAGTGGGCTTTGAGAGGGGGGGGGGTCTTAAAGTGACAGGAGCATCTATAGCTTGTTTCAGACAGATGCTGAAATGAAGACCTAAATGAAGAATCAGTATAAGAAAAAAAAAATTTTTTTTGAACTTTGAATCATGCAAAGCTGCCATACAGGAGTCACAGAACTACAATATAGGACTGGAAAAGCAGTATAATGGGTCTCCCTTAATATGTAGAAAATATCTATTATTTACAGGGGCTGTGCTGAAGTATGTCAGTAGAGTAGATGCTGTATCATCAATCAGTACAAGTCCAGACTTCAGTCAGTCAGCCAGTACTAGCACAGTTAATCCACATCCAGCCGCAGCCAGTACCAGCACAGACACAGTCCAAAATTCTTTAGCAGGTCTCACAGTCCCAGGTGAAACACATCCATCCTCAGCCAGTACCAGCACAGCCAGAGATGTACAGCCAGCATCAGATCCAAGCAGCTCACACCCTAAAGGAACAGTTGCTGCTCCACCACATGACCCAGCAGATTGGCCCCCAGTTTTATCAGACTTCATGGGGACTGAGTTAGTGCGCAGAGGTCGATTCAAACCAGCACTTGATTTTTCTAGAAGAGGTTTCTACTCAGGCTTCTTACAGAGGGAGGATTGTAGTGAGAGCATTACGGTGTCAGGTGTGACAGTGCAGCAGCTCTGTTTTTGCACTGGGAGTCGCAGCCAGTTTGTGACTGAGTGGTAACGTAGCTGGTAGAGTTTTGCGATATAAACATCTGAAAACTGAAACCAGCCTTGCTCTGTTTGGGACTGTGAGCTGCCCTTTATGAGAGGTGCTGAAGTTAACGTGTGGATTTTTGCTGAGATTGTAAACTGAGAAGTGTTTCAGTTAGTTTTGGTTTCCGCCTCCTTGTCTCATCTTAGTATACCCAAAGTCCCAAATGGGGTTCTGTGTCTGTCAGACGGTCTGAAGGGGATACTACCACACCAGAAGAGCAATAACTCAGACTTATCCTCCCCACATATAGGAAAAATCCACTTGTCCTCTTGCGACTCAGTTTTACTTACTGTGATTCACTAAAACTTGTATATAATATACTTGTATTCAAACCTGTCTTGAGTGAATTTAAAAAGATAGATTGCGTTTTGTAAGATCAATACATTTTGATGTGTAGTACTTATACTTAAGTATTTTTAAAACCAGGTACTTTTTTACTTTTACTTGAGTAGGTTTATACTGGATGACTTTACTTGAGTAACATTTTTCATGTGGTATCTGTACTTTTACTTAAGTATGAAAATTGAGTACTTCTTCAACCACTGCTAAAAGCCAGTTAGCCAAACTCCAACCTTCCTTATCTTCCCCCTGTTGTCTGTTGTCTCACCGCTTCAGTTGCTGACACATCTCTCTCTTGTTTTTGCAAAACGAGCTGCCCATAGAGCAACCCACCCACCGGGATTTCTGCCGGTGTCAGTCAGAATATGTTCTGAACGATTAGCGGTAGGGATTACGGTAGGTTCCAGTCTTTACTCACACAGCCTGGGCATTTGGGGCATTTTGCAAGTGAAAAGGTCGCGCTGTAGAGCTGCTAATGTTCACCTTGCATTTGCACAAATGAGACCACGTGAAATTTTCACTCGCACACTCAAATTGACGCATATGCAACCAAAATGGTCGCAGTCTGGAGCCCTGACTGGGCATGATGATATGATGAAGAGACAGTGTGCTAGGTAGCTTGGTGATCATCCATGCTGTGATATTAGCTGGGATGCTAATTTTGGCTACTGAAAAACAGGCTTAAAACAGAATGTACTTACTAGAAAAAATGAACAGCAGAAGCTTTTTCAACAGTGCTGGTCAACTGTACACACTATAGTGCAGGGGTCGGCAAATAAGTATGGCATCGGGCCAAAGTTTTTCAAGCCATTATATGGCGGGCCAGAACAAAGTCAAATTATTTCAAATCCTTGTATACTCATATCTATATATACAGATATCTATTTCAGCACCAGCTGCTATCAATTTATTTATTTTTTATTTTTCTGCTATCAAAGCAATCTGGCCGCGGGCCAGATATTTTTGCTGGCGGGCTGGTTCTGGCCTGCCGACCACTGCTATAGTGGATACTGGTCGCCTCTAGCCTAACTGACACGTCGCCATGGTAGCAACTTAAAGCATGCAGTGGTGGTCGATTTTCCTCTAAATGGGACCATAATTTACTAAATAAACATCATGCAGTGGTGATTAAGACTTGAAACTTACGACTGAGGCCATAAACTCATTATGATAGTGTTAACTGAGGTAATAAATCCGATGGGAAGTAGGCTCATTTTGCCATTACTTCTAAAGGAATCATACCTCTCTTTGCAACCAGTGTAGCCGCCCCATGCTGGCCGTTAGAAAGAATGCAGGTTTAAGACACTTCCACATTGGCTTCACTTTTCAGACTCGGACTCGGAGCACTTTGGTCTGGACCGACTGATATTGCAATGCCAAAAGCTACACCATTAGTGTGGCTAAAAATGGGGGTATCACAAATGGGCTGTGAGAGTCTGCACTGTTCCCCCAATAGAGATGTGAACACCCATAAATATGAAAGTTGGCTCTTTAACATCATATTCATTGTCGTTTCAAATCAAATGCATTGAACAACAAATACAACACAATAAAAACATATCACTGTCTTAATACTTTTTAAATGTACAGGTTAGTACATTGTAAACAATCGGGATATAGGGTGTGACTCATTAGTGTTTTACTCAACCAGAGAGATTGTTTCTACCTCAAACAATTGTAAGACCTGTCTTCATTCAGTTATTAACCCAGATATTCTTTTACTTTACCATTATCTGCTTATTATCCATTTACTGGCAGTGGATATGTAGGCAGCACAGGTTCTGTAAAACAATTCGATCTGAAAGGTGAAACATAAGAATTAATATGCAGTTAGTACTAGACAGAGTGTAACACAACACATAGGAGCAGAGGGGAGTGCCAGTCAAACATTATTAGGTTACCACCCTGCAGTTGTGGAGACATGCACTCTATACGTCAATTAAATATTACCAAATATGCCTCTGCCAGACACCTCTGGGGTGACATTTATCACCCAGCCATATGATACTTCCTCAGTTCAATATTGCTATCATCTATCTACTGTTTGTGTAAAGCAGACCGTACAATTAAAACTAGTGAAGCATTTCCTTAAGAAAATGTGTGTTGATATGGTTTTATAGTAGTGTGCAATACTGACCTTTTTTTTATTTGAACTTATTGTATACATGTGACAAGGTATAAATGCATGTGACAGAATGGCCCTATTTAGACTTTTATTCATTATATATCTGATAATAACTCATTAACTCTATATGCCATTATGATGAGCTTGTATGCAACTGGTCAGTGTGCAATACTGAGCATTTTAAAATATTAATAGCAATTTGACTGTTGACAGGTGCTGAGTTATGAATACATTGGAAGTGAATGGGCTTCCAGACTTTCATGCATTTTTGTGTAACTCTTATTAATTCAAAAAATGTACAAATCATAACCAGCTTAATCACAATTAATCAATGTGCAATACTATCCATTTTCAAATATGAAGAATTTGTACTGCATTTTATATACATACTGAGCATTTTGAAATGTGAATGGACTCCGTCTGTATGCAGTGGCTGAGATCTATGTGATTATTTTTCAAACTTAAACTATTATCTTGCTTTTTTATTAATAATAACTAAATAAGCACCAATCAATGTTAAATTTTATTATTATTATTTATTAAGACATTAACTCTCAAAAACTCATCAGCTTAATTTTTGATGAAGACTTGATGACAGTAGCCTCGTAATATAGGCATACAACTCACAGCTGTTATCAGATTTTGATTCAAATGTTCCAGAATTTGGACTTGTGCCCTTGATACGGTGTTTGGCCATACTGGGCAAATTTTCTTGTGTTTAAGTAGGACCCCAACACATGCAGTAAAAAGAAAAATATAATTTAATACAACTTCACTAATTGAGAAAATTTATTTTCAGGTCGTTTAACATTATTAAATAATGGGGTGCTGGGGTGTCTGAGTTTTCTAAAGACATTTTAATGTAATGTAAATCCACAGTCTGTGCAAAAATATATTATTCTTTTTGTCATTTTGATTATGTGTACTGCTGTCCTTCGGAACGTCTCCCTTCGCCTGCCCACAACCCTCTGAATGTGAAACCACAGCAGTCTCAGACAGTCATGAGCATCTGCACTGTTCTCCATCGCTGCACAAAGTGGCCAGCTCCACCTGACTGTCTCGTGGTTATCTCGGTGTCAGTGCCGCAACAAATTGCTCATGCTTTACAAATCTCCCACATGAGACAATAAATGGTTTGACTGTGTAAAACATTTATCAACAAACTGCATTATTCGCCCACACAATGAGTCACAGTGCTGGTCCTTAGGTCACCACTATTTGAAGTGAACAAGATCATAATATGTTCTAATGAAGTGCAGCTTTACAACTGACTCAAAATACAAACAAAAAGTTTTTCTTTTAGAAAAGATTTACTTCCTCTCTTCTTGAGGCAGCACCTTTTAGCCACCTTTGACCCAGTCAGGCTGCTGTAGATGTCAAAATCCAGCCTTATGGTCAGGACACAGGCTCTAAATATTGAGAACATAGATTGGTTTAATTGAATTTCCAGTGTCCTCCAGTCCGAGTCACCAGAGTAGAGATAATTCCCTTATCCACATCAATGCAGGCCCTCTGCTGGGCTCAGTGAAAGGGGCCGTGGACCTGCTGTTTGCTGGCAGGATCTGCCACAATCAATTACACAAGCCTTGTTAAATACCCCCGCGATTTCCTGACTCCACTCACCCCACACTGACGGTGAACTAAGTTAAAGGAACCAAACTACAGCCACTGAGACAAATAACCCCAGATCATTGTCTGGCTACAGTGCAATTTGGTGTCTTAAGATGGCTTAAGCTAGCTGAAGTAATGCCACGAGATGCTGGACTTGTGCTCGTTGACGTGAGCTATCCTGCAGCCAGCCGGGGATCTGATGAGGAGGGCTGAGCGTTCCCTCCACAGTAACCACCACATAGCTGTGTTGCCTCACCAGCTGGCTCCTGGGCTCCTTTCATCCTGCCCGCTCACCCAAGCATCTATTCTTGGCTCACACACTCGCACACACAAATAGAGGCATGAGATGTTGGAATACAGTCAAAATAATGGAAGTTTAATATTTCTTACCTTTGTTTACCTGTTCTACATGCTGTAAACTTCTCACATTAAGCAAATTTCAAGGACCGCCTTTTTCCACCTACGTAATATTGCAAAAATCAGGAACATCCTGTCTAAAAATGATGCAGAAAAACTAGTCCATGCATTTGTTACTTCTAGGCTGGATTACTGCAATTCCTTATTATCAGGCTGCTCGAAAAAGTCCATTAAGACTCTTCAGCTGATCCAGAATGCTGCAGCACGTGTTCTGACAGGAACCAGAAAAAGAGATCACATTTCTCCTGTTTTAGCTTCTTTGCATTGGCTTCCAGTAAAATCCAGAATAGAATTTAAAATCATTCTTCTTACCTACAAAGCTCTTAATGGTCAGGCACCATCTTATCTTAAAGAGCTCATAGTACCTTACTACCCCACCAGAGCACTGCGCTCCCAGAATGCAGGGTTACTTGTGGTTCCTAGAGTCTCCAAAAGTAGACTAGGAGCCAGAGCGTTCAGCTATCAAGCTCCTCTCCTGTGGAACCAGGTTCCAGTTTGGGTTCAGGAGGCAGACACCGTCTCCACATTTAAGAGTAGGCTTAAGACTTGTTAAAATGTTTTCTACATGTGCTGGCTTGTGGTCTGTCCATTTGCATGTGTTGTCTCAAATTGTGGAGCTTTGCACTCTCTTAAGCACTGTACACTAGCAGCAGGATTAACTCAAACTACAGAGGCCGTGTTCATGGAATTTGTTAACAATAGAGGATTTATATTTTTTAAAGAATTTAAATATTTTAGCTAATTTTAGAGTCATTCCCACCTTGTACTATATTTGCAAGTTATCTACAATAACCTCATAGAAAATGCATTTTCCTTTGACTATTAGGAAGAGATAACTTTTGATTTCCTTGGTATTTGGTTTATAAAATAGTTTGTGGTTTTCTACACTTTGATTCAACCTGCCTTTGATTTTAACTGGTCCTTTAAGAGACCTCTCAGAGTAAAACCTACCTAACAAAAAGAAATGGCAGTGATCAAATTCTTTGAGATGTGGCTGTCTGAAATTATAAATGAAAGTTTTTGAGATTTTACTGAGTTCATTGTTGAAAGCCAATTGTTCTGTGGTTATTTTACTGTATGTCAGTCAGTTCTTTCATACAGACCAATAGAGGCTCTTTGTGTGTCCAACATTTTAAAAGTCTCATCTCTTACAAAGTTTCTATGAAGCAGCAGCTTTCATTGGATATGCTATCGTCTCTGATGTGTAAGATGATTTTTTTCTTTTGTTGGCAGCTGTATAGAGACAGGTTTAAGTGCCTTGGTGGAAGTCCAATTCACCCCCATGTTCAGCACTCTCCCATGGCCTCTTTTCCATTTCCAGTGCCCAGAAAAAAACATGTCATTGTGAACCCTGACCCACCCTGATCCACATACACTCTCCATCAGGAAGCCAAACACATGCCTGAACAATTAACTCCTGCACTGCCATCAATTTAGCCCAGAGGGAAGAAAAGATTGAGTCACCCAGGTTCAGGCAAAAAAGAAGTGGTTAAAAACACGAGGATAAAAGGGTTTTCTTGAGAAAGAGAGAGGGAAAAAAACATGTTTTTCAGTCCCTGCAAAGTAACTGTCACTGGAATGACAAGGAGACACTATTGAGAGCCTCCGTTCATTCAGCTGGTTTGTCTGAACTGTTCAACAAACAATTACAGGGAGTCATGAGGGTTATGTTTATCTTGAGACCAGGTCTGCGATGAGCTGCCTTAAAAGCCATGGTGAATTTAAGAGGCAAGTACATCTGCTTCATAAACTTGTGATGTTCGGTCTCAGTATTGATTCCTGTTTAACACAGCAGTTGATGGTCAGTGGGAGGCTGATGGCAGCGGCACCCACTGTTTGTTCAACTAACACTGAAGTAGCTCCTGCTCTCTACTGGGATGAGACTGAAACATTCAGCTCATATTGGCCTTGTATTAAAAAAAAGATGTCAGCTACTCATAACCATCCATCTTGTGTAAAAGATACAATATGCTGAGAGACAATAAACTGTATAATGCAAGTTACTCAATCAAATTTTTATTGTGGAACTACTCAACAACCAAAGAAGGCACTGGAGGTTTTTGTTGATCATCAATGTTCAACCTTCTCTAATGGTGCCAGACCAGCTGGAACAAAATTTCTGGATTCTTTTTACTCAATATTACATGAGCAGCAGAACTGGCACTAAACATTTGGCATGACTCACATATAGCCTACATCATATGATTTATGCTAGTATGAACAGTATATATGGTATTTTATTAAGCTAATCACATGCTAACAGCATGGACCTGGATAAGACCTTGGATATCATAATTTTCTAACAGAACAATAATTAATATGGGTACAGGGACATTAGCATAAAGCTGAGATCCTCCCATTGCCATCCAGCAAAAATTGAGTAGACAAAGTGCAGATTTGAAATTTCTGTGAGGACAGAAGTTGGTTGAAGTGAGCACTCTTGCTATTCATCAGGGCTAACTAGACCCATTGATGACAGCATAGAGATGAGGCTGACAGACTTGTCAAAAAAATCCTAAAAACATGTACATTTAAAGAAACTCTTTTTTTCAACCATTCAACTATTTGTTTACTGTGTGCATTACAGCCCATAGCTTTGCTAGTGTAGACCTAGACTTTAATTTTTGAACTGTATGTATGCAGGCATCAGTGACTAATAGTGATGCTAACCACATTGGTCCTGCTGAGACCGGCCGTGTGCACAGCCACAGCTTCTCCAGCTCCTCTGTTTGTCTCTCCTTCACTTGCTTCCTCTGTTTCTTCTCCTTCCCCTCCAACCCCCCTATCCTCTGTCCCCCCTTGACCCCACCCACAGTACCTGCCAATTAATGCCAATCAGGCCAGCGGTGGGCTGATGTGCTGGAGGGTTTGGGACTGGGACCACCTGGCTATCGCTCACAGCTGGCCTCTCCTCCCTACCTGTCAGGACCAGGCCTCTCACAACACTGTGTGCTGTACACCACAGAGGAGGTAAAAGGCTACAACAAAAGTCCACTATGGTTTATGAAGGTATATTCCATCCTACAAACCACTGTTATTAGAGGACATTTTTGAAATGGGACAGATCATCAAGTTTTCTTTTCACAGGTCAGTGGCGTTGCAGCTGAAGAAGTATTCACAAAAAAATATATTTGTTTAGAAAAAAGTATTAGTTTAGACCCCGTTCATTTACCATGTTTTTCCGAGTCATTACCAGCTCACTTGCTCTGTTTTGTTTTCATTGCAGTGTGCTCTTTGCCCCATGCTCTTCTTAAGGTGCCTCTACACCACAGCCGTTTCAAACCCTCCCTCCAGCCTTTGGGCCACTGCTGCTCATTTACATACAAGTTGAAAAGCCAAGTGCTAAATTGCAATTGCCTAATGCAAAATGGAAAAGATAAAAATTTTAAATGTCAGATGCCAAATGGAAAAGTGCAAATGCAAAAAAAAAAATTATAATTTTTTTGTTTTGTAGTTTTCAGCATCCTCTAGCAGTGAGGTTTTAGATTGCAACTACTACCCTTCCAAGCATGTGCTCAAGCCCGTGCTCGAACTCATGACATGACTCATAACGGCTCCCGTTTTCATCGGAATGAGGTTGATCGCATGCTGTGATTTAATTAGCGTGAAGCCAGACAGCGGCTGGCTTCCCTTGGCATCATCCTGACTAATCACAGTTAGGCAGTGGCATGACAGTGGCCTCATCTGATTGGTTAATCATTACATTTTCTTTCACAAAGGGATGCCAAGCCTAGCCTCCTCGCGAAATCAGATGGAAGGCCAGTCTACAGTGGTGCAATATAGTGTTTCACCACACAACCAACGCAGGCTGCTCCTGCCTTGCATTACTTTTTGTTTTAGAAACTAATCTCTCCACATTTGCTTTGCACCGTTATGTCAAATCTTGCAGGCTAAAATCAACACTTTGACATAATAGAGGTGGTACACAGAATAGTAATATAGTCAGCGTTAGCCGGAAATCCAAAACAAAGCAGAGGTCTCTCTGTGATTGAAGTCTTTCCGATGTTGACCGTGTTTTCGCCTGACATCAATCTGATTCTCATTTGGGCCTGACAGACTTCAGCACCTAAAACTTTTTTGTTGTTTTTTATCCTTACGTGGAGTTTGTGCTGGAGTCTGTGTTGTGCTGGGAGCTGGTCGTTTTTTGGTGTTAGTGGACTCACTTTCCTTTCCTTAGCTGCGGTGTTGTAGCTGTGTGTACAGTTTATAAGCAGTAGGCAAGAGGCTAGGGAACTACATATAGGACCTTTAAGCTTTTTCAAGTATTTCCATTTAAGCTTTTCCACTTCCCATTTTGAGTTTCATTTGATACTACCCTGTTCTTATTTCTATTGCCATTTTCATCTTTCAGTTTGAGCATCTCCATTTAAACATTTGCATTTTAAATTAGCTTTTTCAATTTCTTTTTTTGAAACCAAAAAAGTGTAATATGGCCCGATTATTTCTAGTAGTGTAGTAAAATAATAATCTTTTTAATTTGATCTCTTATTTTTCTATTTGGACTTTCAATTTTAATTATGACCAAAAATATCCTCCATAAAAACGAATGGGCTTGTGCCACAGACAGGACTGAGAAGTCAGAAAGTATTAAGAGACGGATTATAAGATTGTTGGTTTTAGTCCTTACATAAGATTTCTTGATAATAAGATAAATACAGAATAACACTTGCTTCTTGACAGCAATAGAGCATTTTATAATGCTAGAATGGCATAACAGTATGCAGTATCACAAAGTACCATCACAACCTGACCTCAGGTGTCCGAGATAATGTAGGTGACAGATGGACAGACAGGAGCACAGGTTAAGGGTTAACATTAGGCATATAGGGGTGATGATCAGAGTTGGAGTTAGGGGTACATACTTAATGGAAGGTTTTCTTTAGGAGTGTACATGTAAGTGTGAGGGAGAAAGACAGAAACAGAAGCACTCCTGTCACAGTGCCTCACAGCCGCCTCACCATCACCCAGGAGTCTTTGCTGCAACTGTCCATTTTAGAATACAAGATCCTTCTAGAAATTGCGCATGATCTGTGTTAAATAATGCAGCAAGATTTTTTTTTGTAATGTAAAAAAGCTGGCTTTTAGTTGCATTAGTGGGACAATAATGCCACCTGACAATTGCTCCCTTATGTCTTGACTGTGGCCTCCAGGAAAAGAGTCAGACTCCTTGTGATTGACAAGGACAAAAAGAGTAGTCCCTCTTCTGTTTTTGAATTGTCAACCACAGCCATGGGATTTAAGAGTGGAGGATGAAACCGTGACTTTGACTACAAGAAGTAAAGGACTTAAGCATGACAAGTGTGATTACAGTATCCAGGAAAGTCATTTAGGGCGCCAAGGTAAGAGACAGTCTCAACAGGACATTCAATTATTTATAACACTGGGGAGAGTGGGTACTTTCAAGGCCAAACAGCTTACAGCCTTTTCAAGGAAGGTGTATTATCAGATACTTCAGTAACACTAATTCTACTACATCCTATTACAATAAAACAATTTAACATAAATGGTATGTCACCAAAATCCACTTTATCTACACCAGCAATTTGAAGCTGACCTGTCATGACACTGACAGACCACTGTGTTGATGTAGCTTTTGTCGTAGAGGTAACTAATCAATAAAAATTAAGCTGTGATACAGGTTTATAGGAAATGTGAACTCAAAAGCAGGGAGAGGTACTGTATTTTTGTTTTACAAAGTCTATTAGCTTTGAAATTCATCACATTTTCAACATGTGGGTTTTATGTGATAGCTGCTGGGGAGATGAATACATATCCTGCTGCTTCCATTCTTAGCTCTATGATTAAGTCCCATGATTATTATGCCTCACTTAACTTGTCAGAAAAAAACAATCAGCAGCAGCTTAGGTGGAAGGTTCAGTATGAAACTATAGGACCAGTAATGTATTCTTACTAGGAGCAATGGAGGAGTGGAAGAGGACTCCAGTGGCAACCTGTGAAGCTCTGGTGAACTCCAGGTCCAAGAGGGTTAAAGCAGTGCTGGAAAATAATGGTGGCCACACAAAATATTGACACTTTGGGCCCAATTTGGACATTTTCACTTAGGGGTGTTCTCACTTTTGTTGATGTTGTTGTTGTTGTTATCTTGAAGCGACAGCAAATTTACACTGTTACACAAGCTGTACACTCACTACTTTACATTATAGCAAAGTGTCGTTTTTTCAGTATTGTCACATGAAAAGATGTGAGGGGTGAGATTCTGTATTGTAGTTTGTTTTGCCATTGACATGGTACAGTGCTGACTGCAATCACCTCTCAGGTGTCTAGCAGTGTTGGTGACGTGGAAGAACAGATCAGATATATAAGGCAACGTTACTCGGAAATCATGGTTGCTCTGTGGTAAACTTAAAGAGGTGGTATTATGCTTGTTGGCTTTTCCCCTCTCCTTTATTGAGTTATATATCTTTTTTGTGCATGTAACAGGTTTGCAGAGTGAAAAAGCCCAAAGTCCAGCCCAAAGGGAGTTCCCATCTCCCACAGAAAACTCTGCTCTGAACCGCTTGAAAACAGCTTGTTTGTAGTCCTGCCCTTAACTTCCTTTACTTGTGACCTCACAATGAAAACGCGTCATGAAGCTTGCCAAGCGGCTAGCGGGGTCAGGCACGCCCTCAAACCAAGCTAGTCTGAGCCCTTTGGTGCGACTCACCTTTGTTTGGTTTTTCCATTGTAGAAATGTTGTACCTGTACCTGCTTCCAGGTACTTTTTATCGTATCACCTCACCTCCGTCGAGGTTCCAAGCGAGCTTAGGGATACTAAAACGTAACGTGAAAACACAACAGACTGCTGATTGGTCAGAGAGAATATTCACTATTCACTGCATCATCATTGCTGCACCAGACAGAGGCCAGCAACAGAAAGTTTTATATTTTACAGTTTTCGTATGGAATTTCATCACTAAATCCACTTCTGAGAAGTTTTGAGGTGAGAAATCAGCTGTGTAGATTTCCAATATTTACTGTTCTACTAGAAGTGATGGCTGAACAAAAATGTGCTTGAATATTTTCGGAGTTGAGGAGCAGCAGTGGCTGCGGGGGAAGCCTGCTGTGACCCGCGGGAGGAGCGTGTGAGGCCGGCCAGCCGCCCGCTCACAGAGCCCTCTGCTCCTGCCGTCACACAGACCGCTGCAGCAACAACGGCAGAGGAAAACACAGCTGGAAGGTTTTCATACCGCTTATCTGTCTTTACATTCTGAGGAATGTTGAAACGTTTTAACTTAAAAAAGAGAAAGCTGTGTGGATTGCTGGTGTGTGTGTCGCATTGAACATTACGTTGCGGCAGTTGTGTGTGGCGTCGCTATGACGACGAGCTACGTACTATCTCTGGGTACTACCTGCAACGGAAAACAGAGCAGGGCCGAGTAGAGTCGAGTCTATCGATTTGCGCTATGGTAGCATTTTTCGGCAAGGCAGCATAGATTGTCAGAACACCGGCAACAGTTCAACGTTTAGTCCTAAAAGACGATGCAACTGCGATTCTGTTTGGGCCTGGAAATTCACAGTCACAACCTGTAATAATGCTTTATCGGTTGTGAATTGAGAAGAGAGTGGAGCGTACAACATATAGGGTGAAAAGAGGAGCTGCAGCAATGTGTAGTATGAGAAAAATATGGTGTTTTTTGAAAATTAAACCATGTAAACCTGTTCTGGTACAACCCCTAATTAAGATTTTGAACCTGAAAATGAGCATAATACCACCTCTTTAATGTAAATGATTGTAGAGTTCAGTGCTAGCAGTAGCCAGCATAACATTCAAAGGTTTCAAACATTTCCATGGTAACCACAAGCTCCACCAATCAAAGAAGCCACTAGGATTTTGGTTAATGTAGTACTTCTCTGTGACATCGCAAATTAAACTCTTTTTTTTTTAAATAAGGTTGATATCATACGGACTTGTGGCTTCTACAGGAGCATACTATTGCATCACAATCTCGTATATAGAGGTAGGTCTACATCAGATGGTTGGCTTATATATATGTAGATCAAATATTGTCTTATATTCAAATTCCCAATACAGAATATGAATGATTTTTACTTCCAGAACCTCACTGTTGAGCTCTATACCGCTCAGCGCTAACAACAGCCTGGTAAATATGCTTCAGGGCTTTTGAGGGAAGCTTAAAGAGACAGAGGCCAGCATGAAGGGCCAGTATAAGATCCATCCATCCATCGCTTCCAGGGTCGCAGAGGGCTGGAGCCAGTCCCAGCTTACATCAGGCAAAAGGCGGGGTACACCCTGGACGGGTTGCCAGTCCATCGCAGGGCCACACATAGACAAACAACCACTCACATTCACACCTGAGGACAATTTTGGAGACACCAATTAACCTACCCTGCATGTCTGTGGATGGTGGGAGGAAGCCGGAGCACCTGGAGAACATGCAAACTCCACACAGAAAGGCTGGGGGAACCGGGGTTTGAACCTACAACCAACCATGAACCGCCCACAGTATAACATAGAAAATAATGTTTTTTGAACTTTGAATCATGCAAAGCTACTAAACAGGTGTCACAGAACTACAATATAGGGTTGGCAATTCAGTATAAAAGGTGACCTTTAACACGGGAAACCATTGTTTACTTCCCATTTCCTACCAATAGTCAACACTGGCTTCTTTTAACCGTCTTAGTTGTTTTAACCCAAACCATGATCTTTCCATAACACTGACCAAGTCATTTTAACCATAGCAGTGTCCAAACAGAAAACAAATTTTTGATTTTGGAAGCCACTGACAAACGATGTTATCCTGCTGATATTGAGGTCCACTCTGAAATCGCTAAAATGTGTCATTCTGAAGAGCAATTACAATTACTGAATGAAACATTATATAACTTTACTGTTTCTGCTTTTTAATGATTGTTAAAGTGAATAAAGACCTATCCAGCTTTACAGGAACAGTGTTAATCCTTAATATCATTGTCCTTTGTCTCAGTCGTCAGGTGATGCGGCGGTTCACTTTTACTATATGATTAGTAGGCTTTAACTTCTGTCTTTATTTGTTTCATGTCTGTTTGACAGCTTGAATTTTACCTTCAAATATATAATGAAAACATTTCTGTCTCCTTTCTGAGATCGCTTTTTCATTTTTCCAAATATTAGACAATATTTCTCCCAGGCGTTCAGTTATAGACAGTGGCATCGCTGTGATAAATCCAACAGGTCCGACACCTTGTTGGACTTAGCAACAGTTACTAAGGGGTGTGTGGCTTTTTGAAGGTGTACCTAATAAAGTGGATGATGGGTGTGTGTGTGTGTGTGTGTGTATGAATATTTATTTCCATAGGCAACTGGCTATTTTCTAAGTAGTTTTTGTGTGTTATAAAAAAGCTAATAGATATGCTGCTGACAATGAAATTTTTTAGCATGACAGTTACTGATATGAATGTGTGGAAATTGGTTTGGGCTACCAATTTCCCAGCCTGAATAATTATCCTAGTCCGTCCTTGGACACAAGACTCTGTCCCTCACACGTATATACACATGAACACACACACACATTCAAGCACCTTAGCCATGTTCAGTGGGCTGGAAATCCAGTGTGAGCAGATGTGAACAGTATCACTGGTGTAGTCACACACTTTTACAATGAGCAGCATCGTGGACAGACATCCATACCAGATGCCATGTGTGCCCTGGGCTCAGAGGCATCACTACGAGGGGGAAAAGCCAGTACGGGGAAATAAGCACCTGTCATGTGCCAACTGAAGTGTTAAGTGCACAAATTGTGGAGGCGAGGGTGATGTTTCCGCAGGGGTGACAGCTCTGGGTCTGGGTGCCATGTCAGGCCCTGGCATATCATGCGGAGCCCCCCCTCTCCAGCCCACCCTCGGCCCCACCACTTGCCGAGGGGCACAATGGCAACTATTATTTACTGGATGTCTGCCTCATTTCCTCATATTCATCCTGGCTGGCCATCACAAGGCCACAGGGGTGTGTTGCCCCCCCTTGTGTCATCGCTGAGGGGCGGCAATGGCAAAACAATCTCTGGTGAGCATTAAGATCATTTATTCAGAGCGCCGGGTGTCAGCCGCAAACCAAATTGCCCACATTTGTGCGCCGGGGTCCTCTCCTCGCGCCTCTCCCTTCAGGTTGGGCATGAATGCGAGCCGTGGAAGGTGCATCAGGCTGGTTGTCAGAGGGCCTCTTCACAAACTAACACTAATGCCACACGAAGGTCTTTCTGTGAACAGTGTGAAAGTGCGAAATGTATTATAAATTGAGCGTGCCAGGGGGGCTTTATGGCTGTGAAGTGCTGTGGCTGGTCGCAGGCATTGTTATGACTATGGCTATTTAGGATCATGGGAGTTGACAGTGCACTACTGGCAGCCATAGAAGCCAAATTTATCAGGGTTTGTGCACCAATGAACAGCAGTCACAGTGTGAGAGAAAAACACAAACTTTTAGAACATTCTGAACTAAGAACTTCAAGGACACGGTGAACACCAGTGACCCAGGCTAATACTATTAGCTAAAAAGCCTCATCCAACAAAATAACTGCCCCTTAGAAATACCTCTCTTTTCATCTGACCACCTGTTGTCAAGGTGTTAGCAGCGGAGAGCTGTGAATGAAGGAATAAATTGGTATATTCAGAGACAAATAGCTGGAGAGATAGATATAAGACAGTTAATCGTTTTGGACTAATGGTTTCCCGATGTTGAAATAGCTGTACATGACACAGGCTCAGCAGTCGACAAACATCTGCAGTTGACAGATGAGAACCATGTGAGCCAGTGCAGGACAAGCAGTCTTGCATTTGTCCTTGTCTTTGCTGCCACCTACAGTACAAACTCCACCTGGGCTCAGAGCTGCTAAGGCACACGTCATGGTGTGAAATGTTATTATGCCTGGTTGATATAAAGACATTTGTGTTTAGTTTTTCTTCCCAAATATTTTAAAGAACACCTGACAGAGATATTGTTTTTGTATTTTGTGCTTCTTCATACATATTACTTAACTTACACAATACTTGGCGTGGCATGAAGCATACTTTACATCTTTCTTCTTGCTTCACATGTGCAGTAGATGGTTGCTTCTTGCTGCCATCTGCTGGAAGACTTTATGAAATACGGTCCTCTCATTAAAAACCAGCTGTAGCCATGATTTCAGAAATATTGAGGTCAAATAGAAATACTGATAAACATAAATAAACAATCAATAAATAAATGACCACAAATAAATACATACATTTATTAATAAAATGAAACCAAATGAGCAAAACACAAATTAATTTAAGACCTGCAGCAGTAACCTTCAATGCCTTTGCTTTCAAGCCACAAGAAACTTAACCTGAACCTGCCTACTTACTTAAACCTTCTATTTGTCCATAAACCCCTGAACTCCTCCTGCCTGCCTGGTTTGTCTGCATTTGAGTCCTCCAACCTTTTTTGTCAGAATTCATTATTACTTCAACAAAAAGCAAATAGATAAAGAACATTATTTTAAAAACAGCACATTAAATCATAAATTCAAACAAGCAATTATTTAGTGGGGTTTTAAAAAATTAAATTGAATTAATTGAAATTAAAATTGAAAAAATACTTTTTGTGTTTCATATATTCCCTGGTCATAGACTTTTATCTACAGTCCACCTACTGTGATTTTCTCCCTGCTCAGACACAGAATAGTTTGTGTGACAAATCCAGCCATAGCATGGCCAAGTCAAGAAACGGAGGACTCCTGCGCTAATTTCAGTCCCTCCCTAATCGATCATCTTGTTGATAGTGCTACAGGCTCGCTGCAAATAAAACTCGACTCTGTTGCCCCTCTAAAAAAGAAAATAATAAAACAAAGACGGTTAGCTCCATGGTATGATACTCAAACTCGCAAATTAAAGCAAATATCGCGGAAACTTGAGAGGAACTTGCGTTCTGGAAAATTCTCGTTTAATTTGGCAAGATAGTCTTAAAACTTATAGGAAGGCCAGAGCAGCGTACTACTCGTCATTAATAGAAGAAAATAGGAACAACCCCAGGTTTCTTTTCAGCACTGTAGCCAGGCTGACAGAGAGTCACAGCTCTATTGAGCCAAGTATTCTCATAGCTCTCAGTAGTTACGACTTTATGAGCTTCTTTACTGACAAAATACAAAACAATTAGAAACAAAAGACCTGCCCTTAACTGGCACAAACTTATCTCTTAACTCAGGAACCTTAGAAACAGCTGTAAAACCAGATATATGTTTAGACTGTTTTGCTTCCCTCAATCTTTACCAACTAACTTCCATAATTCCTTCATCTAAACCATCAACCTGCCTCTTAGACCCCATACCAACTAGGCTGCTTAAAGAATTCTTACCCTTAGTCAGCACTTCTCTACTAGATATGATCAATCTATCTTTATCAACAGGCTATGTACCACAGTACTTTAAAGTAGCTGTAATTAAACCTCTTCTGAAAAAGCCCAACCTTGATCCGGATGTTTTAGCAAACTATAGACGTATATCTAACCTTCCATTTCTCTCTAAGATCCTGGAGAAAGCAGTTGCTAAACAGCTGTGTGACTTTCTACAGAGCAATAGTTTATTTGAGGATTTTCAGGATTTAGAGTTCATCATAGCAATGACATACTAATGACCTCCTAATTGCATCAGACAAAGGACTTGTCTCTGTACTGGTTTTATTAGATCTTAGTGCTGCATTTGATACCATTGACCATCAGATCCTATTACAGAGACTAGAACATCTAATTGGCATTAAAGGAACCGCTCTAAGCTGGTTTAAGTCTTATTTATCAGATTGATTTCAGTTTGTACATGTTAACAATGAATCCTCCATGCACACCAAAGTTAGTCATGGAGTTCCACAAGGATCTGTGCTCAATCCTCTTCACTTTATATATGCTTCCTTTAGGCAATATTATCAGGAAATATTCCATAATCTTTCATTGTTATGCAGATGATACTCAGTTATATCTATCGATCAAGCCAGATGAAACTCATCAGTTAGCTAAACTTCAAATGTGCCTGCAGGATGTTAAAACCTGGATGACCTGTAATTAAAGTTGTTCCAAATATTGATTGGCGTTTAAAGTAACCAATAGAGCTGAATGTGCGATACGCCCCCCTACCCTGTCATGTAGACTGTAAGGACTGGTTCAGCTCTCACTGAATAAACACAGCGGCCAGACCCAGACCGAACACAGCCTCCAAGACTGACAGAGGGCAATTTTGACGACAGGGAATACAGGACCAAGGTGGTTTCTAGCCGGGTTTGACTCTTTGCACCCCAGGGCTGAATCAGCTAACATTAATAAAGGACAGCTAGCAGCACTAGCTACAGATACAGACAGATACAGTTAGCAGTTTAGCAAAAAGTAAATGTATATGTCCATCAACAAACTCTGTAAATCACCTTGGTGCTGTATTCCCTGTTGGTCTCTGAGTTTGGTCCCATTCATGCTGCTGAGCGCAGTTTCCTTGGCCACTCACTCAGCTCTGGGGAGTTCTGGGGCACTGCTCTCAGACATTATCCTGGCCAGAAAACCTCCAGTGCTTTTGTAGAAGTGTAACGTTAAAAACAATACACCCTGGTGATCCGAGCTGCCACTCGGGGCTAATTCAGATCACCACTAGGCTTACTAAGCTAATTAGTCACGGTTAGAGGTTACTTTCGCAACAAGTAACACTTTCTGATCATCAGCAACCTCTGTAAATCTCAGAGAGTTGATGCAGAGCAGGCACGTGGCACTTTAATGTTAACTGTAGGACGCCCAACAGTTACAGTGTTGCATTTGTAGACAGCGGAGGACGCAGGCAGCAAGGCAGCTGACTTGCGATGTAGACAGAGCAGCTGTCAGCTGTGTGTATGAGCCATAGAACTAAAACTGATAGATTGTGCACTGTAGCACGATAGTAACGATCTCTCTGAAAAGGCAGATCGTGGAGACATTTTAATCGTTCACGATCAAATATCGTAATATCGCCCCAGACCAGGAATTCTTTTTCTATAGACGGGTAATTTGCAGCCTGTCTATGCAGCTTATTTTCAATTATAAATATATTACCACCTTCCTCAGTGTACCAATTAACCATAAACGAGGACAAAAATCAGACAATTAAACAAAAATTACTTTTTTCAATGAGATACCAACTCATATGCTCGTAAAGTAGTGAACTTCTCATAACCCAGGCCATCCTCCATAGACAAAGCCGAGCATGCCTCCTGAACCCTGCCAGATAACCTGCTATGCAACACAATCGCCCACACTTCCTCTGGCCACTGCAACACAGCTGCTACCTGCTCAAAAGCTTTACAAAGTGAAGCGGACACAGGTACACCATAAGTTGATGAATGTAACACTCCTGCAACAGGCAAACAGCCTTGCCGCGCAAAAAACACCTTCCTCAGAACCTAACTAACCCAAACTCACCTACCTATCTTCAGAGCCGGGCCAGGCTCAAGGCAACTTACAGGGACACATTGGAGGTCGAAACCCTGAAACACCAGCCTCTGTTGGACCACGCAGACTCCACCCAGGACTGACCCCAGAAATAACTAAGACAAAATAATTAATCAGTGTCCGAAGGAAGGACTGCCACAGCCCAGCTGGACACTATCCTGCCTTACCTGAGGAAGTAGTTACATGTAAAGGTAACCCATGGAGCAAAATCAATCATCAAATAAACAACGATACACAAAGTTTGCATTATGTTTAAACTTGAAAAGTTAACCAGCCATGATTTTCCAGCTGGACGAGTCCCCAAATTTGTTATGTCCCTGGCATCTACGGGACATGGATGTTGTCCACCAACTAAGGAGTAACCCTGATAACAAAAAGAAAATAACCCACTGATCCTGCCACGCCATTTTAATGCCACCCGTCTGAGCTGACACCCACACCGCTCAATATGAGCGATTACAAACACGGCTTCCACGTAGCCGTCTGGGAACGCTGACAGTTTTGTGGGGGAGAGAGAAATACAGTTATTGAAGGTTTTTTTTTGTGTGTAACTTTATTATTGAGTAAGTTATTTATTTTTTCAAATTGTTTTTAGTTTTGTTTTCTTTATGCAAGTTTTTTTCATTTTTGGAGGCCGGCATAATAAAAATCACATCCCTATTTTTCGACTACGCCTGTGTTTTTCCCAATTTCTGAGGAGTTTGGAAGAGAGCCCCGCTACATATGGTCACTCAAACTCGGCGCGTGGCACACAGCAGCTGGCACTGTGTGCCACGTGGCGAGTTTTGGTGATATCAGGTGGCTACGTGGAAGCTGGGTATACCAATAGAATCTCTTATTTTGACCATTTTTGACTCTGTAAAAATGGACTCGAAAGGAAAACTTTTTGACTTGAAATCAAAGAGGACATATTAGCAATTAAAACTTTTTGTGACACAAAAAAGGCCTATTTATTTTTTATTACAAACTTGATTTTTGATTGCAGTGCAACAAATATGCTCTCAAAACATTTGTTTTGCTTGCATTAAAAAGACACAAAAATACCTTCATACACCGGAGCTGCACCCCCTTATAACCGATCTGCAGCAGGATCCCTCCTGAGTAGTGACAGTGGTGGAGGGGGACACATAAATGCAAGACATGATGACCCAGGTGCTGTTATGTGTGTGTACGAGAGAGCTGGACCCAAAAGCACGACAGAGCCAGACAACAGTTCACTAGTCAAAAGGAGTATTTTGATGAATTAGCAGTCAGTTGGGGGCGAGGGAGTGATCCAGGTCCAGATAGGGAAAACCAAGCGAGGTGGTTGAGCTGAAGCTGTGAGAGTGAAGCAGGTGGGCAGGCAGGCGGCTGGCAGGCAGGTTCGAGTGGTTCTGTGGAAGCGAGGGAGAACAAACAAAGATTAGCATGAGTGAGGGGAAAATCAAAACACTAAATCACTATGGGAGCATGCCAAGATGTTTACCATGGAAGATACACAGACAATCTGGTGAATACTGGCGTGCTGGACCGGGGTAGATAACAGGCGGTTGATTGAGGTGCAGGTGTGTGGAGGCACAGTGCAGGAGCCTGGAAAAACCACGCTGTTGTGGTTTTTCCGGTTCTCCACACAATCTCTGCTTGATCGTTGTTGCTCCTGACCTGGTGCTGCAGCTTTACTCAAGCCTCTGTGTTTCCTGCAACATCTCTGTTCCCTGTACTCTGTTTTCCCAGTGATTAACCCTGTCATTCTGCCTTTCCTCAGGTTTACTCACCTCCGTCCACCGACGTGTCAGCTGGGCTCGCCTACCTGCCTTCTCCCTCAGGTGTCTTCCACGGCATCCTCTGGGCTCCCCCCTTGCTCCTCACCAATCTGCCTGCCACCACACTCCTTCGCCCATCCCTCCAGTCAGTTCCCCCGGGTCTCCTCTCCTCCTTGGTTCTCTGTTCCCTTCGGCTCCCTCGCCTCAGCCTACTCTGCCCTACTTGCTCCTCGGTCCCCCATGCCCGTGTTCCCCCGGCATCCACCTCTCTCTCACCTCCACTCCCTCAACCCCTTTTTCTCCCTTAATGAAACCTGTTTAATCCTGAGCGTTTGGGTCCATTCTGTCCTGACTCACAACAGAACGATCAAGCCAACATGGACCCAGCATGCTCACCCTCACCTCCCCCCACCGACCCCATGGACTTTGAGAACATGTTTTTAGAATTAGTGGATCTTAAAGTCTTGTGGAAGGGACCTAACAGCAACGGCCTTAAGGCAGTTATTTGTGCCAGGGCTCGACATTTGTTGGTGGCTGCACCTTGTTTGAGGGATTTTGGGATGCCAGTTCCTCCACGCCTTAGCCCCTCTACCTATGGAGTCCCTCAGCATGTTCCAGCCTGTTCCCCGTCCCGCTAGAGCTGCTAGCCCCCGGCCTGCTAGAGCTGCTAGCACCCAGCCTGTTCCCCGGCCCGCTAGAGCTGCTAGCATCCCGCCTGTTTCCCAGCCTGCTAGAGCTGCTAGCACCCAGCCTGTTCCCCGGGCTGCTAGAGCTGCTAGCCCCCAACCCGTTCCTCGGCCTGCTAGCGCCACTAGTCCCCTGCCTGTCCCTTCTGATTCCCGGCCTGCTAGCCAGCATGCTAGCAGTCAGCCAACTAGCTCCCCAGCTGCTAGCTTCCAGTCTGTTTCCCGGCCTACTAGGACCTCAGCGGCTTGCCAACTCCCGGTTCTGACTAGCCTCCCACCAGCCTGTTTTCCACCTGCCCGCCTGACCCTACACTTGACTCCCCTGGGCAGAGAGATTCACCCGCTGGTCAGCCTGCCTCCTGGCCGGCAAACAACCCTGACCACCAATATCCATTTGAGGGGACTCGCCTGGCCATCTTCTCTGGGTTCCGTGGTGGTCATAGAGGAGACGTGGCCATTACGGTTCAAGTCAACATCAACACCCTCATCCTTGGTCCCAAGTCTCCATGACCCAGCCCAATTACACCACAGTTAGCCAACCCGCAAGAGACTGTTTTGCCCGGTACCCCTGGGGTGGTTTCTGTTTTGACCGGTTACCCGTCAGTGGTCCAACCAGTATCAGTTCTGCCGGTGGTCCACCCGACCCCTGCTGCTCGTGCCCCGTCGGACGACCAGGATCAGTTCCGCCGGTGGTCCAGCTGACCCCTGCTCCTCGTGCCCCGTCGGTGGTGCGATCGTCTCCTGGTCCTGGTCCCTCATCATGTTCCGACCTACACCAGCTCCATTGGTGGTCCACCTGACTCCTGCTCCTGGTGCCCTGTCAGTGGTCTGACCGGCACCAGCTCTGTCGGTTGTCCAGCCAGTTCCTGCTCCAAGGTCTCCTTCGGTGGTCCGGCCTACGCCAGCTCCTCGTTCCCTGAGCCCCCACGGCTGGCCTCCTGAGAGATCCTGCCTTTGTCTCCAGCCTCCAGCCTGACCTCTGCTGAGACCTCCGGGGAGGTTTCACTGTTGGCCGTTCTGCTGACCTCCTGAACTCTGTCAGTTGAGTCGTCCTACGGGACGACTGCCTGAACTGTTTGATCCCTGTTCGCCCTCTGCCCTGCCCTCGGGCAGCCCGCCTGGGCCCTCCTGGTCCCTCTCTGCTCTGCCTTCAGGCCGCCCACCTGTGGTTCCCTGGCCGTCTGCCAGAGTCTCAGTCTCCCCTCAGTCATGCCCTGTCCCTTTTCTGATTGGCCTCAGAGACTGTTGTGGGTTTTTTGTTTTTTGCCCTGGACCCTGGCCCCCCTCTTTCTGCTCCCTGGACTATCTTGTCTTCTGCCCCAGTTTCTGGCCCTCCTCCTGTCCTCCCTCTGTCCACCCTGGCTAGGTTTTTTTGGACGTTCTTTGAGAGGGGGGTACTGTTAGGAGTGTGGTTTGTCTTCATATTTTCCTGTTTAAGTCTGGTTTTGGTTCTGTGTTTCTCTGTGTATCCTTGTTTTATTATTTTATTTATTCACATGTTCTAGTTTACTTAGTATCTGTTTTCATGGGTTTGGTTTTGGATTCTGTGTTTCTATAGCTCTATTTGATCTTATCATGTTTAGGGTTTTGTAGCTAAGTTTAGTTTTTTTCATTCACATGTTTAAGTTTTCTTAGTCTCTGTCTTGTCTCGTATTCTAGTTTTTGTTATGCATTTTAATTAGTGTCTTAGTGCCTACTCGTAGTCTGTGTACTTCTGTATTATTTCGTCCATGTTTGCTCTGTGTTCCTTTTTATCTTAGTTCAGTCTGTTTTCCCTGTTGGTTGTAGTTTATTGGTATATTTGTGATCTGTCTGCTGATGTTCTGGATCAGTTATTTATATTATTCTGTTTCTTCCTGGTTATTATTAGTTTCCCTATGGCCTTATTGGTGTCTGTTTTCTCCTGCTGTCTCTCTGCCTGCCTGTGTCTCATTAGTCCTGATCCCCCTCACCTGTGTTGCTCCCGCTCGTTAGTCCCTGTGTGTGTGTATATATGCCTGCTTGTTTCTTCAGTCTTGGTCACGTCCTTGCGTCTTAGTTGAGTGTTTTTCTGTGCTCTGTTCTCTGTGTTTTTGGATCTTACCTTTTGATTGTACTTTGTTCCTTGTTTTTGGATTTTGACTGTGGATGATTGAAGGAAGCAAGTCACTTTCTGGAATTTGAAACTTTCAAGTCCCAATATTAATGCCAAGTGTTATATTGCACCGTTAGGTATCCTGAATTTGAGTTTGAATTTACATTAGCTCTCACGTTGACCAGTAGCTTCTCTGGTAGATGCGTGGTGAATGTCGTTTTTTAAAATCGTCTCCATTTATTTCCATTTCTTGTGCAAATAGTTTGAAACAGAAAAGCACTGCCAGGGTGAATTGCTGCACTTTAAAATCAAGTTCAAACTAATCTTAAATGACACTCAATTTGTTTGAATGTGTGTGTGTGTGGCCCCCTTAACTTGTTTTAACAGCTGTATAACCTCATCAGAGTAATAGTAATAATATTAATAATAATACATAACAAAACTCAAAATCTCAAAGAAAATAGTAATGAGTTATATTTAAAAAGCCTTCCTGAATAGAAAATGTCAAGAAGACAATGGGAGAGAATTCCAATAGTTTTTAACTAAAATTGTAGTACACAAGATAAAATGAATATGTATATGAAGTGATATGAATTCACACATATGTACTTTTGCCCCTTCAATACCAAAATCTTATTTGGCCCAACAATAAACAGCACCTTTTTACCCACAGACAAGATTTAGTCAAGATTAGACAGGTTCACATTTTTTCAAGTCTGTCTTGAAAAAATATTCACATATGTAAACAAATACAAAACAAATTCATTTTTTTCCTTTTTATTAGAAAATTCATTATGTCACATGGAGGGGTGCAACATGGCATACGTGGGTGTGAGTGGGGAAGCAAGGAATCTCTTCACTGGCAGTGAGAATAGGAGGAAGGAGCAAACAAAATCTGATGCGCATAGTAACGTTACATATGGGCACAGTACTAAGTGTTTAAAAGACAGAGTTGAAAAGTTGTGAACCCTTTAAGCCTAAACTCACCTGTCACACTGTTATAGTGGTAATTCATATTAAAAAAGCAGCTTAAACCATCATAGAATGTTGTTCTAAACTTAACTGTAATATTAATAATAGTAAGTAAGTAGGTGAAGTAAGCAGTTGGATTGGCATCAACTATTACTATAGCCTACGTTTTGCGGCAAGGATCACAAGGTGACCAGATGAGGTCACCTTGTGAGAGCTGCTAGCTATTTCAGCTATTTTTTGCGATTGCTACCGCTGTTGGTGCAATGTCTCCATCAGATAAGAGACTCAGTAATGTGCTGCACACTTGTTCAGCAAACATATGTGTTAAGTTTGACCCCATTTTCGTTAACATGCTGTGAGCAGGGTTTTATCCATCAATCTCTGAATCCAGAGCAAGAGCGAGTCCTCCACCACCGGACTACTCAGATACACTGTGAAGGGAAGGCTTTCAAGTTTCTTTGTCAATCATGTGTTATTCTGACAAAAAAATGGCTCCAAAGCACCAACGGAAGGCATGTTTTGCTTATAAACATATTCTCTGTGATGGCATTGAGCTGACACTTTCATCCAGAGCAACTCACAGTTGCTATACATGTCTTGTTCAATGGCAGATGGGTCACAATGGAGGATTGAACCTCTCACACCAAAGGCAGGCATCTTATCCATTGCGCCATCAAAGCTATTAAGTTATCACCCTATTAAGTTTTTCACAGCACAATTCTTTGGCTGTTCGTTTATTTTATTCTTCAACAGCGGAGTAGCCACAGAGCAAAACATGCCTTCTATTGGTGCTAAGGAGACTTTTTTTTTTTCAGAATAAGACCATGGTCGCCATATTTAGTTTGTCATCATTATGTTCAAACACCATAGGCTACAGGTGTTTAAAGCTGAACCCAGTTAACACTGGTGCCAGCTGCAGGATTCCAACCCACGATTGGGATGGAGGTGCTGCTCCAGAGACTGATTACTAACTAACTGCACCACCAGCCAGCCTGGTTGTGATGATACAATTTGATGTGTTGTTGATACAAAAAGTGTATTTGCTTAATAAAATTTTTAGTTAGTGCTTGAGTAGCTAAGCATAAAAATATATCTCTTGTGGTCTGCAAAATCCTCCTGTCTCCACTCAGCTTCATCCTTCTGCCATGTGAGTCAAAATTTCTCATTTCTCCTCTTTATGTGCGTATGCATGGTTCAGAGTTTACTTACGGGAGGCACATTTTACCGTCAAGTTTGTTTTTTATAGATCACAGCCTTTGCTTGGGAAGTGGCGTACGTTTCCAGCCCTGTTTTGTACGTACGCACCGTTTATAAATGAGGTTGTTGTTGTTGTTTTGACTGTAGCCCCGAATGTAACTCAACAAAATTATTTTCCATGTTAATAGCCTATGCAATAATCTTTATGACGCAGCCTTTCTCGCAGGTCTTCAAAGAGAGGAGGCTACTCGCAATTATTATTATTATATTGTTACATTTTGTTTAAAGTTCACCTAATGTGACCCCCCACTGTTACTCAGCCTGATTGGGTTTAGAGAGAGAGAGAGGGAGAGAGAGAGAGAGAGAGAGAGAGAGAGAGAGAGCATTGCTCACAGCTTCAGGGCTTGTCAGCGACTGAATTGTCCTTAGCAAAATTGTAATCAAAAAATTTAAAGGTTCAGTGTGTAATATTTCTGATGCTCTATTAACAGAAATGCAATATAAGATCCACAACTATGTTTTCTGTGGTGTATAAAGACCTTACATAATGAACCATTATGTTTTTAGAACCTTAGAATGAGACATTTATATCTACATAACCGCGGGCACCCCCTGCTGTGGAGGTCGCTCTATTTTGTTGTCATGTTTCTACCGTAGCCGTCAACGAACAAACAGCGCCACAGAGCGCGAAAGAAGAAGAAGAGGGACTAATAATAATGGTAATAAACAGTCTCCGAGTAGTCTTCTGGTTTATTAGAAGTAAGAAGAGAAGTGACATTTGGACAAATGAAGGAGCACACACGTGATACTTAACACCAGAGCTGACAGCCAGACGAGTCGGGACTGACAGCTGACGGCAGAAATCACGGATTTTGTAGATTTTCCCAGATGGAAGGCTATAACGTTAATGTGGGACAGATGTTTTCAAAGCGGTGCTGAAGTTGTCTGTTTTCTGCTGGTAATTAACTTTGTTTGTCAGACTGTAGCGATGCAAATGAAAACTGTTGTTTTAGGTTTAACTGTTGTTCAGCTTTAGGTAGAAGCTGGCCATAATCACAAATACATGACATGTTTCCCCTGTCAGTGTGTGAAATATGGATTAATTTCATGTCGCCTACTTATTCTCCAGCCTGTGGTTTGGCTTTGCTGGTTACGGTTACATTAGCGAGACAATCAGCTGATCAGTAATGTTAATAAAACCATAATGTTAGCTTAGAGCACGGAAGCATCAGACAGCTAAACATTTACTGACTGGTAGAAAAACATTTATTGTTAATTGGATTGGTTTATTCTCCAGTGCTGTGCTTTGGCTTGTGGTGTTATGTTAGTTGGATTCATTTCATGTAGTTACTCTCTCTCTCCAGCGCTCTGTTTTTGGCTTTGTATGTTACCTTCATGAGACAATCAGTTTCCAGCATCAGAGCTCAGATCAGCCAGCTAAACTTTTACTGCGGTGGTAGAAAAAATATGTTGTTGGATTGTAACTTCATGTAGTTATTCTCCAGCGCTCTGTTATGGCTTTGTTACGTGGACAGAAATGTGCCGTTACCTTCCGGAGACAAACAGCTGATGAATATTATTGGTAATGAAACAGTAACAGCAGGGAAGTTCAGATCAGCAGCTAAACTTCACATTTTACTGCCCTGGTGGAAAACATGTATTTCTTTTTACTGCTAATGGTGATATATAACAAGTGACCAATAATAAATACTTTCCAAATTTGCATTAAAAAATGTTATTGGATATTACTTCCCACTGTGCACAGAAATATGTAATTTGTACTTTCACATGCTAAATGCCCATTAAAACATTGCACCGTTTTACCACAAGCTGAAATTATGGCTGTCAGTACAACTTTGTGTTTCTGTTGTATTTCAAAAAATTAAATAAGACATTTTGGCAAGATTTGCATGTCAAAGCGAGAGGAGCCTTGATCCTCACCAGCAAATGCCTTTGTAAACTTCATGTATTATGTGGTTTATAATGGACTGTGGTGCAGAAACAGTGAGGCTTACATTGTCCTGGTATCTGTCAGTGGTCATACTTGATGCACTAGATGTGATAGTGTTTGAGAATTTCTTCATTTTCTCTGGTATGTTAGTCCAGATGAGCAAAGTAGTGAGAGAATATCATGACACCTGACCGCGACACAGACACCTGTTGCTCGGTGTCCTGCTGTCTCTGTCCCCCTCGCTGTGAGACACTACTGTTTTACGGTCTCCAGGATGCTTTATTCCCCCTAAAGCAGCTGTGTTTGCTACCCGGGCTGCAGTAGCTTCAACATCAGCTGCAGTAGCCTACCCTGCGTAGTGCTGGCACAGGCATTTGAAGGAGTAAAGGAGGCAAAACAGAGTGACAAAGTGACAGGGCAGAGGGACAGCAGAGAGAGAGCAATAGGAGAGTAGAGGTGAAGTGGTTGGTAAGCATGGAGTAGCTCAACCTGTAGGGAGGGAGTGTCATTTACACTGGGGATGCTTGGGACATGTAGCCACCACTTTTTGAAAGCATTAAAAATTTTCTGAAAAATAGCTTGCACCAAGAAATGTTAATTAACAAATAAAAATGTTATGAGAAAGGCTTATTTGCACAATAAACCTGCATTGCAGTGTAAATATTGAATAAATCTCTATATTTAAAAAAGTAACTTAAGCTAAAAACAAGAATAAGCTACTGATTACTGCATTACATTCTATTATATTTTTATATTCTGAATTGTCACCAGCCACCTAATTTATAAAAAATAAAGACATTTCCACCAAAGGTGCAGAAAATGTCTCCAGAATTCAGGAAATTAAGTGTTCAATGCTCAAAATCTTCTGGGGGAGATCCCTGAACCATCTATCAAATTTGTCCTCAATCACTTTTTTAAAACTGAATTCTAATTAATTAAGCTAATTTATCATTGAGGTGAATATGTGCCATATGCACGTCTGAGAAGACTTTAGGCTACTACAGGCTACACAGAATAAATGAAAGCTTTCTGGGCTGGGCTAAGCCCCCAATGTTTCAAGAGCCTGGAAACGCCCCTGCTTTTCGGCACATCTGTCTGCTCTGCTGTCCAGTCTTTCTGTGTTATATCACCATTTTGGCCTAACTGTAAACTCATATCGGGTTGGTTATATCACAAGTTACATTTGCACGTTTTGCAAGGTGTTTTTGTGGAGTATCGTATTTGTCTTTGCATTCTTGGAATAAAGAACACGGTCAACAAAGTATTTTAAGCGAATACGAGTAAAATAAATATTTAACGAATGCGTGCGTCGTTACTGCTTTTATTTGTAAGACCGGAAGTTTGATCTTTCTTATTCTGACAGACTTTGCGTTTCTGACAGGTACCCTACTCCAGCTTAGGCCATTCTCGATTACGTTTACACCTGTATCTGTACGTAAGAGGATAGCCCTCTTCCAGGCCCCGTTTTCCGCGTTTTTTAATTATTTATTTCCGTGTAAACTGCAGTCTTGATATAAAAACATTGATGGTCGATAATTTAGCGCTGCATTGAGGGCCCGGGGGAGAACTGCAAAGGATTATTAAGTCATCTCAGACCTCAGTTTTTATACATCGACATGGCTCGACCACGGCCGCGGGAATACACGGCAGGAGATTTGGTATTCGCTAAAATGAAGGGATACCCGCACTGGCCGGCGAGGGTGAGTCTGGGATGCGGCCGGGCTGGGAGCACAGGGAGGCGGGGTTGATTTACACAATACAGCCGCTGCTTCGCTGTGGGAACAGGAGAGATGCTACGACTGGCTCCAAAACAACGTTTGCTCTGCGTATTTCTGTTACTGACGACCAGTAACGAATAGTAAAAGCCTCTGTAGTCCGGCAGGTTGAGTAAACGTGTAGATATTTTAAGGAAACATTTATTGGTCTCCATTTTCTTAATACGTTTCCTGCTCCATGAAACTCTTGCTTGAGTTGTAACTCAATTTTTCATGTTAAACATATGTTTTTCATTTCATGTTTGCAGTTAGATGTCACCCATGCAATAAATGAACCAGTAGTTGACCTCAGGTAACCCGTAGCACCTCTCAGCACTACTATACACTACTCAATTGAAATAAATTATATTATGTATTTTACACTATAGCCACCAATAACACTCAGAGCATAGTCTCAAATTCAGTGGGCACACATGGGCTATCATGTCATGAATTAAGTGGATTCCCACAGTGCCATAGGCTGCAAGCTCCATTTGTAACATCTTACAACAAGTTACAACAAACATCTCTACCATTATATATACAGTAGGTCTGACTGACATTGAATTTTGTTCAGTTTCACAATGCGTTATTGTATGACAGGACGTAAGATCATAGTAGTCTACATCATTTAAGGTAATAAGGTAGACATTAACAGATTAAGTATTAGCATTAGTAGTATAACAAATATTGACTAACAGTTTCTCTCTCCCTGTCTTTTAGATTGATGAGCTTCCAGAAGGAGCTGTTAAACCACCTGCCAACAAGTACCCCATCTTCTTCTTTGGGACCCATGAAACGTAGGCACATTTTTTCCAGGATGTGCCTTATTCCACTTGCACTTAATGCTATACAGGAAAGCAGCTGCCACACTCATATTAATATTAATGTGATGGAGTTGTGATGCACTTGCAACTTGGGTTTTTGACATTGTGGCACTTTTATTTTCTTGTGTATAAGTAGGGCTGGGTATTGTTTGCAATGTTTTCATATCCCTGCCAGTGCCAGTTTACAGAATATCAACGATTAAACTTAAGCATAAAAGATCATTCTAGACCTTGGAAATAATACAAATTATTTTAATTCAAGGTTCACTGTCATTTTATGGAGCTATCAACCATCATCACATGATCAAAGAATAGGACTTTGGTCTTATGATTATGATCATATACCACCATCGGTTATCATGAGACCTAGATCAAGGGTTCTCCAAGGTCTGGGGACCCCCAGGGGTCCTTGAGGGAGTTACAGGGGGTCTCCAGCAAAAAGTTACAATTGTAATTTAAAGGAAAGCATAGCACATTTAACACTTAATATATTAACAACAATTCTTTAGGTTCCACCCATTATGTGACAAAATGTGTGACTATTTGGTCATGAGTTTCATACGCTTTCAGTAATAAAACATCTAAAAGCAAAAATCCTATCAGATGGGGCACCCTGGGACAAAATCTTATCAAATGGGGGTGGTCTAATTTGTGTCAGTTTAGGGGTCCTTGATGTGAGAAAGTGTGAGAACCACTGGCCGAGTTTTAACAATTTTTTTCATTGCTAGTTTATTTAACACTAACGCTTAATCCATCACTGTTAAATACTGTTAAAGTATTTTTTTTAACAAGATATAGCCTAAAATTAAAAAGGTGCTTGATTTAGATCATCAATACATGATCAAATATTAAGTGAACAAGCCTATAAATCTGAGCCAGCATTCATAAACCCTAACCCAATTTTAGGACTTGAATTTGTGATACTGAATGTTTTACACGTATTACTGTCAGTACAGTACAACAAGTATTGAGGTATATACAGGACTATGTATAAGCAAACACTACTGAAAATACTATATGGAAAACCAGAAATCCAAACAAGTATATTTTTGTGGCTTGGCCCAGGGGTCTTCTGTACCAAATGTTATGACGATTGCTCAAAATCTGGACAAAATTGGCAGAAAAATGATGTAAATAGGCTTGTATTTATAGACTCGTCTGGAGCCACAGAATCCAGAAAAAAAAAATTTTGTTTCTAAAACTTGTGGTTCAAAAGTTAAATGTAAATGCTCTGTACTTGTATAGCGCTTTTCTAGTCTTTTCGACCACTCAAAGTGCTTTTACACTACATCTACATCTACTACATTCACCAGTCACACACATTCATACACTGAGCCTAAGTGCTCAAACGGAAACTAACATTCACACTCACTCATACACTGGCGGAACAGCCGCCAGGGGTAATTCGGGGTTCAGTATCTTGCCCAAGGACACTTCGACATGCAACCAGGGGGAGGAAGGGATTGAACCACCAACCTTCCGATTAACGGCCAACCTCCTGAGCCACAGCCGCCCCTAGTTACATGACATAACTGAAAATGTGTAGTTTGGGGCGGCAGTAGCTCAGTCCGTTAGGATTAGGCTGGGAACAGGATGGTTACCAGTTTGAATCCAGCTTGGACCAGAGTTGCGGAGTGTGGACTGGAGAGTAGCTGGAGAGATGCCAGTTCACCTTGAGCGAGCCGCTGAACCCCTAACTGCTCAGGGCACTGAGTGGCAACTCTGACATCTCTGTGTGTTGCTATGGGTCCTGTTTGTGTGTGTGTGTGTTTTGGACCTGTGTGTAAATACTAACAATAATAACAGAGTGAAAACATTGTATAAAGTAGTTATAGCGCCCCCATCTGCCCAAATTGCACCAACTTGCACTGAACACCCTTGGGTCCTCAGCAATACACCTGCCAAGCATGAAATCGATTGGAGACAGTCAAAAGAAAGACAGATTCCTTCCTTTATAGTTAGTTTACAGTTTAACCAGTGTTTTGCTGCTCATATTTCCTGCTAAATGTTATATAATTAAACTGTTATATGTAAACTTGTAGTAGTATTAAATGTCTCTTTCCTCTTCTGTAGTGCATTCTTGGGTCCGAAGGATCTTCTGCCCTACAAGGAGTATAAAGACAAATTTGGGAAATCAAACAAGAGGAAAGGCTTCAACGAGGGCTTGTGGGAGATCGAGAACAACCCTGGAGTCAAGTTCACAGGCTATCAGGTCAGTCTGTCAAGGTTCAGAGAGAAGACAGAGAAAAATGAGGGGGGAGCAGAGATTCCAGACAGGCTTAATGCTCAACAAAGCCACATTATTGCCTTGCCAAAACTATAAGACACATATGAAAGGGCTGTTCTAAGCAGATAGCATATGAGTAAGAAAGATTTAAATCATTTGTCATAACATGCTGTCTCACATAAAAATAACTCAACTACTGGAAGTAGCCATTTCTGCTTTTAGTTTTGCAAAAAAAAAAATGGTGGGAATCTTTCGTACACAGGCCATCCAGCAACAGAGTTCATCAGAAACAGAAGAGGGGGGAAACACTGCTGATGGCAGCAGTGACGGCGAGGAGGGCGATTCTGTTGAAGAAGAAGATGACAAGGAGAAGCTGAAGGGAGACAAGACTGGATCCAAACGGAAAAGGACAGCTACCTCCAAGGTACTTTAAGCTGGTGAACATACTAAAACAGTGAAGATGTGACAATGACAACCTTATAAGATCAGTTTAGAGGCTTGATTTTATGGATTTAGATACTGGAAAAAAAAAATCTATCCTCAGATAGATTACATATCATCAATATGTGAAGTTGAAGGCATAATGGCCTATTTTGGGATATTGAGTGTTGTAATTTGCCTTGCATAAACTCAGTGATTTGAAGTTAATTTAGGGTACGATCATGTACAAACAAGTTGACATCCCTCAAGGTCTCACTCAGTTTGCTTTAAACAAATTGCATTTACAACTTGTTGTCTGACGAAGCCTGACCACACTTGAATGCAGAATTATAAACCTGTCGTCCTAGCCTCCACTGCCTCCCTGACCACCATCCAGGAATTATTTTGGAGTCTCTTGAAGTGTTTTGCGTGCCTTTGTAGCCTAGATGCGATTAATCATCCAAATGGCAATAACAGTGCACACCTTCAGACACTCTGTCCTTAAAGGTATTCATGGTATCACACTCAGTAGCACACTCATACCTAAATGTCAGTTTTATTAGTTATTTGAATCTGATATACTGTATCTTATTCTGATATAGAGCTCCATTTGTTCAAAAACTATTAAACATCAGCGAGTCACACTGTTGCATGTGACATGTTCCTTCATCACTGCAGTTTATTTTGACTCAGTCCCACATACACAGTCCTGCTGCCCCAAATACTCACTAGAGCACCACATGTGGATTAATTGGTGGATTAATTATAATGGCCCCCATCAAATGCACTATTTTCTCCTGTTTGAGTAATGTTTGTTAAAAAGTCAAGTGGCCAGCTGTTGTAGGGAAATCAGAAAATACAGAGAGATGAATTAACACATTGTTGGTTTTCGCTTATTTATTAACATTAACAAAAATATACTGCCAGCTTTATCCTCCAACATATATCTGCTGCATACTTCCACAGGGGCATATAAAAACATGTTTCTTTAACAACTGCTCTGATGATCTTACTGTAGTCATGACGCCAGACTCTTCTGTTTGACCTTGCCTTTATTTTGAAAAAAAGCTTCCAGGTTTGAAGGGATGGAGTGCTGCAGAGACGGGCACTGCCATAGTGTGTTACTGTATTAGTGCATAAGCCATTGCTGCTGTAAATGGAAGCAGGTTGAAAAAGTCACACATCCTGCTCCTCACTTAGCAACCACTGTTGCCTAGCAACTGAGCTCCATTACGCACAGCACATGTGGTGCATCCGAAGGAATGCAGTGCTGTTGGAGAGCAGTTTGCTGATGTGCATGTGTGTGTGTTTTGGACCTGTGTGTGTATGTGTGTGTGTGTGTGTGTGTTTGTGTATGTGTGTGGCATCATTTGGTTGTTCATCAGCCTTCCCATATTCCCCTTTCAACCCCACCCGCTCACATGCACACACTGACCAATGGCCAAATGATTGAATTTTGGAGCTCTTGAAGCATTTACGCTTTTATAAGCAAACGATGACTGATGCTTGTATTTTTTTGGCCGGACCGCAGCAAAGTGGGGGCCCAGCCATGTAAACACCGCCAAAGACTGTCCCTGACTTACTGAGCGAGTGCATCAACAGGGACATTGCTTCAAGCATATATAACAAAGCTACAACGAGGGGTGGACAGTATCGTGGGGTGGGGGTGGGATTACAGCGTTTTACTTACTGACTGCCAAATCCAAATGTGTCGCATGCTAAGAATGGAATATTCTGTCGGTATAGGATACTACTCTCTGAGGACCAAAGACTTCATTTAACAGGCCATTTTGTCCGTTTCTCGAAGGTAAGTGAAATGCTTCACTGGTAGACAGAATATTAACAAACCTTTGGTAAAAGGCAAGCAATGTTATGAGGAGAACGTGTAAAATTTTGTTTTTATTTAGACTATCATTATCCTTCTGGTAATTTCAGTGACACTGCAATAGTCTACATGTCAGGGATTAACTCTGGAACTGTCCAAGAGCATTCTTGGAGCACCATTGAAGCGTTTGTGAAAACAGAGAGTTAACTAGCATTGCAGAGAAAATACTGTAGCTGCTTTATTGTTCACAGTCTTTGTAGAACCAGGAGTCAACAGGAGTCGCAGATCCAAATACATCATGAAATCAGCAATTATGCTCTGTTAATCTGTGTGCCCACCACACATTTTTTGTTTGTTTAGGAGTGTGTCAGTAAGTAGCATGACTTGTGATTGCTCAGTATTTAGACCTCACAGCAACTACTACTACATTTGGTGTTTATTGAACAGGCAGATACAGTCTAATAGAAAGACACAGCACTGTAAGTTGGTAAGTGCTGCAGTATCTGTGCCAACTGTTACTATCCTGTATAGAAAAAATTGCTTGCAGTGCAAACCTACAAACCACCAGATACCCCCAAAATGCCAGCAGAAACCTGAATATGCTACCATGTGTATTATGTTTAATGCAATTCTTTCCTGATGTGTAATGTCCCTTTAGTTTTTTACAGCCATGTCAGTGTATGGTTTGTCCCATAAGGTCTTGCCATGGCCTTTGTCAGTGGTTATGTGTACAAGATAGTTTACCCAGACAAAATGTGCTCCAAGGAAAATGAGGTAAGACTTTATTCTTCTTTGACACTATTGTAAAGATACTCTCATTACTTATTTATCCAGTGTGTTGTCAGCTTGAAAAACACATAAGTTTTAATAGTTTTAATTTTGGCATTTTGGCATTGATGACATGTTATCATCTTTTCTAGATTGTTGGTGTCATTGGTGACTCACATTTGAGATCCTTTTAGGTTGGCTATGTTGTTGCCATGTCTGAGAGCTGGTTCAGCTTTGTATTCATGTCTACCTGGAGGAAACTCCAATGCTTTTGCAAAGGGAAATATACCAAGCTGATGACCCTCCTCTCAAACCTGTTGTAGTGCCTTCTTGCTCCAAGCAACAAGCCCTCCTCAAGTCCAGCTGCACCATTCAGATGGCTGCAAATGATTTTACGTCTTTTCTCGAGCCGTCAAAATGTCCAAAAGACAGCCTCCCATCTGCCGCCCTTCCATACATGGTTGTTCATTTTCAGTTACGATTGAAACATTGTCATATTTATTTATTTTATTTATTATTATTTGATTATTGTTATTAATTCAATCAATTTAGTTTATTCAATTCTGTATGTATCTAGATACAAAAGATACAAAAAGATACTAGATACAAAAAGAGATGTTGGAATTGACGGCTATGGTTACCAGCACATGGCGAAAACGTTTCTTAAAATGACACTTAACTTTTTATGTTTATGTTCTGCACTTATGATTTGCCACAAGTAATCATTTAACAGTGTTCAATTCTGTTCACAGGATAAATTTATTTCTATGTACTACCCATTATCTTTCATGCCTGTGGACGAGCCTGCATTTCTGCCCCAAAGTGATGATACACTTAATAACATTATGCGACTCAGAAGACCAAGTCAACCCTGTTGGAGTCATCCTGTTTAAGAAAACAAATTTCCAACACAACACCACAAAACCAAGCCTTCATCCTCCATTCTGCAACCCTTCCACAGCTGCATTTCCAGCTCCAGGTGGCTACTGTTATTATAACATAACCAATAATATAAATATGCAAATACTAATTTTCTTCCCAATGTTGCTTGTTTGTAGATGCAAGAATAGCACAACAGGATCAGTTTTGGTAGTGTTCAGCTGAATGGTGGAGCAGTAACATGTTACAATGTTTTCCTTTAAATCATGTTTTATGGATTTTTTTAAATTAGCCAAGTCAAGTGTGTTTGTACGTTTTAGGGCTGACCCCCAATAGTCGAAGATTAGATGCTTTGATGGGCGGAGCCTGATCTCACAGTCGAAGCATCGCAGTGAAACAAGGATCATGCCATTCTGGCGATATGGGGGTGCTCAACGTCTGATTTTACATAGAACTACCAGTTTTCTCCCAATAAGTTAATATACAGCCTATTATAATATACATTTCAACGTTTAATGCTGTAAATAAACATGTAAAAAGAATAAAACTTTCAATAAATGTTAGTGTGTGAAAGTGTGTGAATAAAAAATTGTAACCCTAACCCTGGGTCATCAGTGCGCATGTGTGGGCGTAGCGTGTGTGTGTGGTGGCGGAGGAAGAGGAACACTTGCTGAAGAGACTGAGACCTGGCTTCACTGGAGTTGTCTGCAACTCGCGGGACTTATAATTTATCATTGATGAACCCCATAAAGAATATTATGTTGTTTTTAAATAGCCGGCTACTTGAAATAGACCTGCGTGGAACCGCGATGTGCATGTAGTTGTCGGCGAAGACCGGTGAATGACAGGCGAGAGAGAGAGAGAGAAAAGGGTCTTCAAAAAACCTCAGTTTAGCTGGAAATTTACAGTGTAAGTTGAATGAATAGAGACTGCAGCTCTGCAGCTTCTCAAGATTAAAGCAGAGCTACCGCAATCGCCGTGCACAAAAACACACATGATTCGACTATCAGTCGACTATAGGCAGGACTTGACAATTCTGATTCGACTATGTAAATCCTTAGTTGGGGACAGCCCTTGTACGTTTAGTGTTTTTGTTGGAAATGTGTTGGAAATGGCTGCTGCAACAACGAGGGCTGGTGCAAACTTTTTCAAGTACTCACCACATTTCCTACAGCTCTTCAGGAAACACTCTCCCCCTCCGGGCTTCATTGATCCCAGAGTCTAAGAATAAAGCGTAACAGAAGCAGACCGAGAACAACAATGGGTAGAAAAGCCAAAAGGAGAAACATACACATCTTTCAGGGACGTAGGCCAATTAAACATCCTTGACTTTCAGATAAGGTGGCAACTCTCACCCAAGTAGTGGTCCACAGTCATCCATGTAAGCAGGTGCTGCCAATGACAAACTCGAACTTAAAATCAGATAAAGCAGATATCTCCTACATTACTGAGACCTGGCCTGACAATGAATTTGAATGCATCTGGCTACAGCTCCATTCGACCAGACTTCCCAGCTCTGTATCTGATTTGGTTGTGGGGACACTTCCTCCATGGGCAAATGGGAAAGCACTGCAGCAGAAGAAAGTTGACTATCTCATCAACGCATTGGCTATGCTCAGATTGGTCTCAAATGGGTCTGGTGCTCTATGAAGGTTTTAACTGCCAATTAAGATGTTGAAAAACTTCCTTCCAGATATGAAGCAGGTGGTCAAAGAAAAAACAGGGGAAATTCCATCCTGGATTTAATCATAACTATCCTCCACAGCTCATATAAGCCCCTAACTGTTCTGCCACCACTTGGTTCAAGTGACCATATGTCTGTTGCTCTGCTCCAATAGTCAGTCAGGCAGAAGAACATATATGAAATGTAAAGTTGGGAGACTGAAGGGGCACAAAAGAAAGAAGGCCTTGGCATGGTGCTTGGCAAGTACAGGTTGGACACCTGTCTATGAGGTAGAGAATATTGGCACCTAGGTGGAGATTTTAAACTCCACCATACAAATTGCCCTAGGCATCTGAATGCCGTTAAAGAGGAAGAAGACAAATCCACTCAACAAGCCATGGATGGCTGGATGACAGAACAAATAAGATCATCAATAAGATCAAGACCATCAGAAAAAGACAAAAGGCCTTTAACTGATAGGGTAAGACAATTACATGGAGGAAGATAAGATAACTAAAAAGAAAGGCTGCAAAGAAAATTATTATAAAAATCAACTGAAGAAGGAAACCCAAACCCAGATGTGGGATTTCATCAATAAAGGTCTGAGACATTAGAAAAAAATCTGAGGGAAAATACATTTGGTGTGGAAGACAACAAGGTAGCTGACATCCTCAACAACTACTTGGACTTGTAACACCCCCTGTCTTCCATCAATCTTCCCTTTACCAATTCTTACAGGAGAGATTTAACTGGGCAGTATAGGCCTCATGAAGCGGGCCCTTACAGGGCTTAACCCACGAAAAGCCTGTGGGTGTGATGGCATACTATCATTGCCACTGAAAGACCATGCTGAAGATCTGGCCCCTGTCCTCACACACCATGTGAACATTTCCTACGTGCATGGAACAGTTCCAGTTGCATGGAAGACTTCAAATGTGTGCCTCATAACCAAAACTTCTAACTCCAGCACTCCTATTGACTGGAGGCCCCTCTCATTAATGTCATGCTTTGGAAAAATACAGGAAAGATTTATCATACATAAACCATTTCCAACAGTGATGTCTGAATGCAAGAACCAGTATGCCTACCTTCCTAGGTTTTACACCAAAACTGCCCTTGTTAAAGCCATACAACAGCACAGCAAATAATGATGACTGCTACTGGCTCACATGTCCACGGCCTTTGAGAAGTGGACTGTGCCCTGCAGCTGCACCATATGACCAACATTGAAATGTGCCCTAGACTTTTAGCCTGGGAACATAGCTATGTGACTTGAAGCAGGCAGAGGGTGATGGCATAAATAAGCAAATAGGAGATGTGGTCTCACAATACCTCTTCCTCCCACTGTTCACTCAAAAGACTGTCTTTGACAACACATTAGACATTGGGTATGATGATGACATAGGACCTTCTTGGGCCATTCCCTTAACTAAAATTCATAATGACACTTCAACAGTGATGGACGCCCAATGGTGGATAAATTGACTGCATCAAACAACATGCTGCTCAATGGAAAAAAATCAGCATAACTGAGAATCTGCTTCTTCAGAAACCTACCGCAACCTGCTCCTCTGTTGGAGCTCCTCCTCTTGGGGGACAGGAAGTCCCGATCGTGACCACCAGCAAGTACACCACCTGGACTCTGACCTCAGCTGGGACACTCACATTGAACAGGTAGTGAGGAAAGCTTCTAAACAAATCAATTTTCCAACTGTTCTAGCCAGACACCCCCTGTGAGGACTTTGTGACCGTCTACCCCCATCTGCTGTGATCAGACGATGTCTGGCGGTGTCTTCTGGTCGGTGGCAAGAAAAGCTGGCTGCGCTGCTAGAGAGGGTGCAAAAAAAGAGCCTTCAGGATCATCTCCAGAACAGGAGGGAGCAGGCAGCCATTCAGCTTTCCAAGAGATGGCTTACACACAACATCCACTCCCTGACTTCCTCACACAGACAATAGCAGACTATACAAACAATTTTAAGTCCAGTGCAGAACAAACAGGCTGACAGCAGCTGTACAATACAGAACTGAATGGAAAAAAGAAGGATAGCTGAAATATTTGATTTGTTTGTGTTCTCTTTTTGCTGTGTTTTTGGGTTGGTATTGTTTTTGTTTTTTTGCTTTTTAAAAATGTATGCATGTTGTATGTAAGTGTATGGTTGTATTTGTAAATTTGTATGTATGAGTATGAATGTTTGGGTGTTTTATGATGTACATTCATGTAGATATATTCTAGGTAAATTCTGCTTCTATTCAGTTGTTAACTGTAAGAATAAAAGCTAATAAACTCAAGAACACACAATCGGAATGTTTAGAAATTCATGCATTCATACGTTAAATTATGCTACACTGTGTAACACTTATTCGGAATTAAACCACGTAACACTGTTAAATTATGTTGACAGGGAGTTGTCGTTCCTGTGTGTCATCCACTGCCATTCAAGACGTTTCATGAGCCTTCACCTCACACAGAGTGACAACACAAGAACAACACCACATGTCCAAGAAGTAAGTTCTATTAATCAGGAATGTGGGGTTGGCAGGCTTTTGGATGGAGTGGAGGTTCTGAAGGAGAATACTGTCAAACAGAATGTTAGACTTCTAACACACACACACACAGGAACCACCAACATCAATTATACACAACAAAGTATTGGCTAAGGATAAAAACAGAAGCAAAGTCACTGATAGGAGGTGCTGACAAGGACAGTTTTATATTTTGCATTATTTTTGTAGTTGGAGCACATAAGATCCAGCTTAAAAGTGGCAATCCCAATCAGGCTGATGGTAACTGCTTATAACTACAATCTATAATTGAACATAAATTCAGTATATTGCTTCATTGAAAACCCTACAGAATCACCAGCACATAGAGAATGGTGTGGAAAACTGTGGGAGAAGGTCAAATAAAATCAACTTACTATCAACTACTATAATACCCTGCTAACTATTCAGAACAGCAATGGAAAGATGCATTTCACAGCCTCAGAACAACGAACAAATATGACGTAGAAGGTGCACTTCACACTAGGTGCACCTATTGATCAGCCGGTGACTAGAATCTTGTGCTTTCCCCAACTGAGGATTTACATACATATTCGAATCAGAATTGTAAAAGTCTTGCCTATACTTGACTGCTAGTCGAATCATATGCGTTTTTGTGCGCGGCGATTGGGTTACACACATTGCTCTGCTTTAATCTTGAGAAGCTGCAGAGCTGCCCTCTTTATTCATTATCACTTTAACTTACACTGTACATTTCCAGCTAAACTGGCTTGTCGTTGACCATTTTCTCTCTGATCGCCTGCCATTCACCAGACTTGTGCCGAGTTTTGCGTGCCCACCGTGCGGCTGACAACTACCTGCACATCGTGGTTCCTTGCGGGTCTACTTCAAGTAGCCTACTATTTAAAAACAATATAACATTATTTGTGTGGTTCATCAATGGCGATAAATGATCCCAACATCCGCAAGGTGCGGGCAACTCGGCACAACAACGGTGAAGCTGGGGCTCCGTCTCTTGGGCAAGTGTTCCGCACTGACACCCCAGGGTTAGGGTTACCATTTTGGATTTATTTACGCACTTTTAAAACCTTTTTTTCACATTTTTATTCACAGCATTAAACAATGACATTTATATTATAATAGGCTGTATATTAACTTATTAGGAGAAAACAGGTAGTTCTATGTAAAATCAGACGATGAGCACCCCCATATCGCCAAAATGGCATGATCCTTGTCTTGCTGCGAAGCTTCGACTGAGATTGACAGTCGAATCAGCCTCCACCCATCGAAGCATCGAATCTTCGACCTTTCAGGGTGAGCCCTACTGGAATCGCCTGGTTTTTGGATCAGCCATGACCAGTGACCGGGCTGATCAATCTCACATATTCTAGCAAAAATAATGTTATTCTAAATATGATTGTAATTTATTTTACCACATTCAGTGTTAATTTCAGTGTTCAGTCTCGTGTATGTCACATGTTTTGGCCAATGCCCAGCATGATGCTTGCTCATGCTTACGGAGTGCGAGCACGAGCAACAGGATGCAGAAGTGTCATTAGGGTCACGAGGGTTTTCAGAAAGTTACACTTGAACAATTACAATATTAGTCAAAATAATCACATCAGATATTTTTCGACATTTTGTTTGTCTTTTTTTTTTTTTTATCATTCAGCCCTACTACTACATAAAGGATGAGGAGAGGTCAGGTTATTTTCCAGAAAATGCTCTCTTTATTACAGGAACCAGCAAAATAGTCAGCACACTAAATACTGCTAAATTAAACCAACTACCCAGTTAATTGACTAGCAGAACAAGGGCAAAGTTTATTCATAAACTAATGATGCCTATTGAGATTAACTCAGTTAAGTAAAATATGTTATGGGAAAAAAAAGACTCTGGCATAGATTGAAGAAAAAGTCTTGACAAGACATTATCCAGTAATGAATGCCATTGCAATTGATTTACTGGAATTTGAATTGAAATTAAGGGAAGGACAATACATTTCCCCTTGCACTTGCATGTGCTCCCAAAATTCAAGGTTAAACAGTTAAAAAGCCAGATCAACTAATCCTTGACAAAAACTGTAAATCCCACAGAACTATGCACTAAACACAAACAAGACTTCAATGGTGCAGGCCATGGAAAATGCATTGAAATCTACTTTCTTCTAGAGTCTTGTTAAACCAAGCTACAGAAGGCAAATTCCAAATAAACACCATAAACCATTGTGTATAGATCCACAGATGCTAACTTCTGTAATACATTTCAACAACTTGACCAACTTCATCCAAGACTATTCAAAAGCCCACATTGTAGTGGGAGATATGATCTTACGTCAAAGAAACAACTCAAATTCAAACTCATTCAGTGATAAAACTACTAGAAAACCATCACTTCTGTCCAGCAATATTTTCCCCTACATCCATAAACATGGATGGTAGATGTATTGATCAAATCTACATAATACTGACTCCAAGTTGAACGCAAAACATGTTAATGCTAGATATTGCTACTACTCAGATCATGGACCAGTTCCCAATGCACTTGAGATAAAATAATAAATACGCTGTACAAATTGGATCAACATCGTGTCTTTGTTTACCTAAATTAGATTACATTTGTCTTGTAGTACTTGTTTGCTTTTTTCTCCCTCCTTTACAGATCAGAAGTGGATTACCATACTACAGGAACCTGAAACAATTACATATTGACATAGACATATTGAAAATAACTAACTTCTTGTTCTATGTGATCTTCACCCTTTCCCAACAACCCAACTATATCATCTTTAATCTCTGTCATTAACTTACATCATTATTAATCATTCCATGTATGTATATATTGTTGTTACACAAAAAACTGAAAAATACTTTCAACTTTACAAACAGTATGTCATTCTTATACCTTTCACCTCATAAAAACTGTGTAATATACTGACTCATTAATAACCTGTATCATTTACTATCAAACTGTCATGTGTTTCGTTTTTCTTTCAAATCAAACATTTTAAGATGAATGGAATTTGATCTTGCAACTGCATTTACAACATTTGTGACTCAAATAAAGCTACATAGCTAAAACAATGTCATGTGATATGCTCAGAACAGAAATTCCTGAGACCACTACAGCAAATTGCTGATGAACATTTAATATCCAGGATTTCATGCATGGGGCTGTAGTAAGAGAGAAACTCAGTACATTAAGAATTTGGAGTGTCTTATATTTTTCGGATTAAGGATTTAAATAGAACAAGTTTCCAATCTCTAGGTTAGCCATTGCTGGTAGAGAACAAAGATAGCTAAGCTAAGATGCTACACAGGGCTAAGTACTATTTTAAAGTGCATAAAAGTTTTTAAATTTTTTTTAAACTTAGTGCCCACAGAAGTAACCTACTGTTAGTACCAAAGCCAAGAGCATGTCATTAGCCAATGGCATTCTTTTGTAGGGTTAGATCTTATGTTAGAAACAGCCCCATTCAGGATTGAAACATTCATTGTGTGGGTGCTGGTCCTGGATACTACTGTATCATAGTGTAGAGTAACATTAGTGCTCTGTTCAGCTCTGTTTAGTTTGGGAAAGTTTACATTCGAGTAACTCCAGCCAAACCTGTGAGGTTGAATAGCGCTAACTTTTACCAAGCTCATTAGTTAATTGTCATCCTTTTCATATATAAAACTTGAACATAATGTTTGAAAATACAAACAATAAGGTAAAATAATCTTACTTTTTATTTCAAATGTATGGTTATCTGTAATAATGTTCTGTAATAGTGAATGTATTGACCACTTTGTTGACCACCTTTGTGTGAATCACTCTTGGACTGACTGAGACTTATGACGCATGCTTGCTTGTAGAAATACATGAACCATAAAATAAATAATAATTTCCAGATGATGCGTTCCAACATATGAGTGTTTTATTTACTTCTTGCTTACAAAAAGTTTAAAGAAAATGATTGCATGAACTAAATGTTAACTGATGTATTAAGGGCATCTATACAAGCCACGCAAGGTCTAAAAACTGTATGCTCCTTCAGTCAGCCACGCCACTAGGCTGCAGCACACTCTCTTTATACCTTATGGACCTGCAAAGACAAAAATATCTAAATATACAAATTTACAAACAAAAATAAATATAAACTAATTGGCTCCTACAGCGAGTGTGAGTATGAGTGGTTGTTTGTCTATGTGTTGGCCCTGGGATGACTGGCAACCTGTCCAGGGTATACCCCGCCTCTCGCCCAATGCCAGCCGGGGAATTGGCTACAGCCCCCCCACGACCCTGTACACAGGATAAGCGGTTTATAATGAGTGAGTGAGTGAATCTGCTGTAATACTAGAGCTAACTAGTGCTATCCTGCAATATAAGAACAATGCTGTCAACAGTGCTGGTGAGGATAATGACTTTTTGCCAGGACATGTTTTTATAGGAGTGTCCAAATGTGTTCATTTATCCTCAAAATTCCACAATGGAGCAAAAAAGTAGTATCCATGGCATGTACACGGCTTTCTGCTACCAATCGCACAATGCAATGCTCATTGTATAATGGACACTCAATTCTGAGTGTCCATCATGTAGGAAGTAGTGAGTGAGTGGACAAGGAGTGATTTCAGACACAGCCTTCATGTTTGAAAATTCTTTGAGGTAGGCTTTCTCTAGTTTGGGTGGTGTTACCCAATCAGCAGAGACATATTTATAAACCCATCAGTATTAAAAGGGTGGTGCGATGCGCAACAGGCTGTTTAACACGCCACTGTTTCCATTAAAATAAACTAGGGCTGGGCACGTTAACACGTTATTATCAGGAGGGGCGGGATGTTGAGCAGCCTGCAAATCAGCCACCCAAACCAGCAGTGGAGGGAGGCTTCAGCAGACTACGCTGGATGCAGCGTGTGGGAGAAGTAGATAAACAAAAGCAAGACAAGCGAACAAACACCATAGCGAAGTGGAGAGCTACACACTGCATGCTGGTTAGTAAAACTCACAAACAGCGAGGATCAGTCTCTCTCCCAATGATTTGTGCTGCGCATCGTGTACAAAAAGTTCAAGACAATTCAACTTCGGCAGTGGGCGGGCGTGTGTGTGAGGTGAGCACAACCGCGACAGTTTCACGGGAACACGTCCACTTGTCGCTACGACCACTTCACCTCACTCTAACAGGGACACTTGCTACTGAACATAGACAAGCAAGCAAAATGATTCTGCTGATACCTGTTCAGGAAAAAACAGTTGAGATTTACAAGAAATATTTTATTGCTACTGTGTAAAGGGAATACTGCTGGTAAAAAGCAACTTATTTGTTAAAGTGTTTGCATGTTTACATGTTATTACACTTAAATGTTAGTACATTTAAATTAAAAGTGTGCAATACACTACTTTAGAATTCACTATTCAATTTTGCACATAACAGTGCAATTAATCGCAGGAAATCATACGATTATTCACGATAAAATGTTTTAACTGTTGCCAAGCACTCAAATAAACTGCGTTTTGTTGGGGCTGCATGTGAAGTAAGGAAAACGTGAGGAATAAATAAGATGATGTCTTTGGTTTTCCTGCATCAATTTTGATCATCCTTTTATTAAACTGTTCATAATGAGTTTGTCAGTGTTAAAGAAGTGCAATACTAAATTTCTTTCAAACCCAGTAATATAATATTTTAGCCAGTTTCTGTATGAAATTATCAGGAAAAAAGACATTGCTTCAACTTATGCTGCACTGTGTGCAGTAAAGTCATGTAAGGCTTCTTTACAGTGTGAATGATTATTGTCCTCTTCTAACTGTGTTGGCGTACCCCCTGCAAAGCATGATGTGCACTCAGCAAATGTCCCTGTGTCTGTGGCAGAAATCCTCCAAGCTGTCGAGGATTTCATCTGGAGAGGATGACCTGGAAAGGGATGGGAAAGATGACGACCAGAAGAGCGGCTCAGAGGGAGGAGACCCCGACATCATCCAAAATACCACCGACAGTAAGGTGGGATTCATAAAGGGCTACATATTTAGCACTCTAATCAATCATTAGTGCTCACTCGACACAGGCCACAGGAACAGGCCATAGTTTAAAGGTTGATGTTCCATAAAAGTAGGGCTGTGCAGTTCAGGGCTTTTCCTTTGGGGGTGATTTTGCACAACAGTAAGCATGATCATTTCTCGTACAGTAAAGGCAATGAGTTACCTTATGACTAAAATCTATGCATTTTTCTGTTATTTTCGACCATTTGATAAACAAAATATATCCACAACCTAGAGGAGTAACAAGTATAAATTAGTGTATGAATAAATATTATCACATTAAACAAAACGTAAAACGCTAGTATAATATATTTACAGTTTACACTTTATTTGGATAGTCAGCCTACAGATACAGCCTACAGAACGAGTTCAACGTTTCAAAAGTTTGCTGTAGCGTGTGACCCTTTTTTTAGTGTCCCGCCTACTAAAGGTTGGGATTAGTCAGTTCACGAAAAGTGACTTTGACAAATAACTTTATGCACACAGCTGCATGAAAGGCACCCCAGCTTCTCCCTGCTCTGTCTCCGCCCACAGAGATCAGCAGGCAGGTGAGAACGGGAACAGATGAGCGTCACGTAGGCTAGTGCCCAGAGAACCTGATATGGAGAGGGCAGAGAAGAGTACCAGCAGCTCGTGAGAAGTGCCAGTACCAAAGAAAAAGTCCCGGTATGCAAAGGAGTAAAACGTAGCACAAGCTCAAATGGCTTTTATATTGTGAGAAATCACAGGAAGTTATCTCAAACCACAGTCAAACCAACGCAGCATCTAGTTTCTAAATCCAGCACCAGCAGCATGTGTGAAATACAGCGTCACCCCCCCCCCCCCCTCCCCAGTTCTGATAATTTTGGTGGTGGTGATTTTCCTTTGGCACACTCTTAAACCTCTTTCAGGGGCGCCAAAAATTCCTCTATGCAGCAAAAACCCTGCAGTCAATGTGTCATTCTGTTTCACAATGACACTCGTTTGTCTTGTGTTATAAATCCAGCGCACCCTTTCCTTTACAGAGTTTTGTGAGGGTTTATTTATTTAATTTATTTATAGAGTTTAAGTTTACAGAGACAGTGCACATTGAAAAACATTTCTGTAAATGTGCCAGTTTAGCCAGCTTGGCTAATGTTCGACTGTAGTCCCTGGGCAGGTGTTATCACAACTACATAAAATACACTAAAACAGGAACAACAATACTCATACATATAACAAGATACCTTTCACAAGGACACGTAAAATACTTTAAAACAAGGACAATAATTTTAAAAAACATACAACAAAGCACTCTTCAAGGGTTTCTGAATAGTTCACAGACTATGGCAACACACTTGATTGTCTTTTAACCATGATTTTACATTTAATTTAAATGAATAATATGTTTCACAATCTCTAATAACAGTTGGCAGACTTTTGCAGTAAAGGTGAAGGGACTACTGAAAATTGTTAGTCAAATAAGACAGCTGCAGTAGATGTTTGATAAGAAAGTACTTTTCATTACTCTGGCGATTGCTGTAGATAAAAAAAAAAAAACAGAATTTTTTAGCCTAAAAACCAAATAGTAATGATGGTGCTTAGTGAAAAAAAAAGTTCTTATTATGGTTAATATTTTCTCTCTTAAAATCATTCATTAAAACAGAAAAGAAGAATAAATAAGAAAACCCTACATCTGGTTCACAAAATCACTCTAGAAATGTAAGTTAACACAACGCTACCATGGCCACTATAATTTATAGCTAGTAACTTCTTTTAAATTAATTTGACTCTCTGCCTTAATAACAATGAAAAACTAGATCCAAATTTAATGTGAATTTCATCATTTAGGGTGAATGCAAGATAATAACGAATGTTATGGTCACGGTTCTGTACTCCCTCGTGCACAAATCTAATTCTGCTCTTACTGGCTTGCGGACTGAGTAGCACTTGAATTAGTCTCTGAAACCTTTGGTCATCAATGTACTTCCATATGGGTGTTTTTCCACAACTGGCCACAAGAGGCAGCAATTACACCATTTTGGCTGCACTCGAAAAAACAATTGGGGACAAGAGCACAAATCTCACAATCTCACTGATATTGTGAACATATAGACTAATCCAGCTTTTAGGCTACAGTAAACAAGCCCCCGTGTATAACACCAAATTGTATGTAAAGGATTTTACTTTATTACAACCTTTGCCAAGAAATCTGTCCAGGAAATCCTGTAGAACCTGTTACATGTTGAAAATGTAATCTTTCAAGTTTCATTAAATTAAAGGTTATAAATAAGGTTATAGTTTACGTAGAAGGATAGATGTCTTTTCATGTGCATTTAATTGTATTTTACATTTCTTTGCAAAGCACTTTAGTCAACATTTGACTTGACTTAATATAATTAACACCACTACCAACAATACTAATAAGGCTGTTTATTTACTATTGTGTTCCCCAGAACCAGCTGCTCATAGAAGAACATTAAGTGAAGAAAGAATGAAAGGGAAATCATCCTTTGTAGCTGTGATGTTGGAAAGGTGAATCTAAAATATGATTTCTCATCAGCACCATCTACTGGCTGCAATCCTCACCGCCATTTCTGTGTTGGACTTCCAGTATGTGTTTGTACGAAAGATGCACCCTTACTGATACTGGTATCGGTTGTCATGTGGATGCCAGGGTATAACTGGGCATTATGTCACACAGATTTTCAGCGCTTACACTTAATGTCAACAGCCATGTCAGAAATCAAAGCAAAGAGTCATCTTAAACTCTAAAATTGACAGATTAAGATTTTTAATCACTTTTATTCTTTGACTGATTGCTTGTAAGTTTATATTGTTAAATAAACATAACCTATAGGATATTTAAAGGGGCATTAAGTATTTGAATACTTTCATAATGTTCTATTGGCAACCATTAGGAGTTGTGTTATATTAGCTGTGTTTATATGGAGCTTTTTTCTACTAGGCTCAGACTAATGCCGCATTGAGACCAACCGTGAATTTTCGCCTCGCGACGCTTTCCTCGTATGAGTACATTCGCTGCGAGTGATCACACACAACGCGAGAAGGTGATTTTAACGCGATAAGGTGAATAAACACAACTCGCCATTACTACAACTGTATGAACCCAAAGTAAACATTTTGCTGTGATTAAATAGCAATAAACGGATTAAACTGATGCCGAAATAACTACAACATGATGCAGATTTGTTAAATAAATGAATTCATGCTTTGTCAGGTCTGTCCGCAAGACAGCACGACAACAACTTCTAAAATGTTTGTTTTCTGAATGGAGTTTGGATCAATCAGGTCTATGCTACGCTAACTCACAGTAAAGTACAATGATATCTGGAATAAAGTTACAGACACATCTTTTCTGAACTCACCAGGTAATTCAACCTCCTCGCATTCTTTTTTCCAAGTAATGTCCAGTTTTGTCCGTTTTTTATATAAATATGAAGTCGTAGTCCGACAGAGCTAACTACGCTAACAACAACACTGGAACCGGATGTGCACAGAAGCTAGCTGCTGACAAGCTCCAATCAAGATAAATCAACGTTAAAATCTCAAAAACTAAAGTAAAAAGCTAATTTAATAAAAGCACTTAACTTCAAGCTCATCCCGAGAGTACTCGGCGTAGTTCTCAGAGCAGAATCTGACCGACTACGGGTGTTTATTTGTCCAATGGTTGCAGCGCTGCTCCCTGCTCCTCTCCCCCAAGTTTAGCAGCTCTCAGCCGGCCAGCAGATTTTTAATCCACACACACAACGCTCTGAAGCCTCGGTGACGTGCGGACAATCTCAACACTGATAGGCTATCACGCGTCAGCGTCATGCGACTTCTTCGCGTGAGTTGAAAATATTAATTCCTTCGCGTTGCCTTTGCGGTGCCGGCCCCGCTCTACGCGTCTTTGCATTGACTTTGTATGTAAACTCACTGCCCCGAACGCTCACTTCGTTATTGGTCTGAATGCACCATAATAGCCCGATCAAATTATAAATTGTAAGGTATATCTTTCTGAAACGTTTGCCTGTTTTGGTTGTACATCTCAGAACATTTATTTTAACAAAACAATCATGTAAAGCCTTGACAAATCAGTCTTTACTCAAGGTCTGCTTACTAGCTTTTTTTACTGAACTATCTACTGCATCTGACGGTCTTTATCAGCAGTTGGAGCTGTTGGCTCAGTTGTCACATAGGAATAGATATAATAGAAATATACTGATAGCCAAGTCACAATGCAAAGTCACACTTTAGTCACAATAGTAAGAGGCAAGCTAGTGAAGAAATAATATTTTGGCATGCTAAATATCACCATAAGTGTGATTTTGTTTTTGCTTGAGTATGAAGCTGGTTGCAGAAATGTATTTTCTGTTGAGAGGCAGAAAGCAGAAGCAGTCAGTATTGAGCTCACAGAGAGACATCCACGAGTTATGTTAGCCCAGAGGATAGCGCTACTTTGGCTAGCTGGACACAACCCTTCGTGGGGTTTTTTGTTTGTTTGTTTTTTACATGTAATTTATATTTTTATTAAATAATTAAGAGTTTAAAACAAGCCCATCAGGAATTAATCTTCACAAAACAATTGTTGGCAAATTTAACCTGATTAGGCTAACCTGTGTAAAACTAAAAACAAACAAAATGGATGAATTTCTCCTATGTCATTAACACAGCTTATTTGAGTTTAGAATAATACTATTTAGTTACTTTAAAAAATCAGCTATTTAAAAGAAACACCATTTTAACAATGGAAACAATGGAAAACAGCATGAATACCAGAGTGTAGAGGCTTCAAGTTAACATAATAACTTGACAACTTCAGGACAAACCTGCCACAGTGAAATTTCTAAGACAATAATTAGCCACTTAATTTTTTATGGCTAGTAAAAGTTCCAAAATCTACAGCCAGGATGTGAATTGGCTGGTTTTGTCTCTCAGAGGGAAATGTGAAAAAACATTACCTTACTGCCTCTTTAGTAGTTTGTGAAATCTGTGTCACAATAAAAATACAGTATTGGTGCATCTCTGCTTGGTATGTGACATGATATAATACCATCTTGTCGGGTGGCATGTGTTCTTCCCAGTACTTCATATTCACACATAGTGTAGATATCCATCAATCAGTATTTATACAGGCCCGTGCATACCTATCTGTATTGTATCACTGATGATCACCTGCCACTGTGTACAAATGCATTTGATAAGAACTCCATATATATATACTCTCCTACCGTCTATGATATATGTTGGGTATTGCAGTGTAACGATCACTCTAGTTGTAGCTTGAAATTGCTTTTTTAAAAGGATAACTGTGGAAGGGACTGTCAAACATTATTCATCACCTTTTATGTTACTCTTTTATATAACCAGAAAAAGAGGAATGGAAATACATAAATAAATGTATGAAGTGTTGTGCACAGGTGGGTTACACATTGTAACTCGATATTAACTATATCTACATATTTTACTTATGTTGTAGAATATAGGACCACTATTCTACTTGGACTGCTCTCGGTAACAGCATACCTTTTTATGGAAAGTGATACATCTGTTCTTCTGTGTATCTGTGAAATAGATCACTGTATATTTCAAAGCTTTTATAGTGGCATGCTCTACTGTTGTACTCCAGATCATTCTTATACGTGTCCATTGTTTCTTAGTTTAAAATCAGAAATCTCTTGGTTTGCGATGGACTTAAAGGAAAAAGAATACACCATCCACTTTTTATGTTGCCCCTTCTCAACATCTAAATCTGAACCAAACCAAATTACTTTTTGTGAAAATTTCCAACTGAAACATTGTCAACAACATACAGTGTAATAATGCATTTTGAAAAGGCCAGACCTATCATTGTCCCTGTGAGAGTTTGCTTAGATTGATTAAAGATGACACCAGACTGCTCTGTCTTTTAACTCTGTGGCAATTGCCTTTACTTTGCTTCCACTATTGCTATCATGAGATAAAGGCCTATTTATTTTTCAATGATAGCTGATTAAAACACCTTCTGTATGTTAACTCATGTATTTTTTTTCTAATTTCCTTCAAATTTTTGTTAGGCCTGTATTTGGAACATGTTTTGCATTTTCAAGGTTTGTAATTTACTGTAAACTGTTTTTGCTGTTTCTGAATGAGACTTTTACAAAATAAAACTAGTTGGAATGCATAGTGAGGCTGTAATGCTCATTCCACTCCGCAAAACAATATTATTGCATCTGTGAAAAACATTCTTATATCCTTACCACTAGTGGGACAAAAATATAACTTCTTTTCCTGAGGGTGGTGCTAAAGGAAAGGCTATGTTGTGATCATATTCAAATAAGCTGTGCTTTGTTAGCCTCAGATGCACTTGGGCTCATCTGTGTTATAAGCTAATACTAAATACCATGCTCATGTTAATATGCTAATATTAGCATGCTAGCTGATGTCTTTTTAGACCAGTGGTTCTCAACCTTTTTTTGGGCCAGCAGTCCCTTACCGCCCCCCATCAAAAAAGATTGATTTTTTAAAATTGTTATTAAAAACACAGAAAAGGTAACAAAAAAGACATGTGAAAAGTAATTATATTTAACTAATAAGTGAATGTTCCTCCCAAAAACTGTGTCTGATGTCAGATACTGTTTTCTTGGATGGGGTACTTAATAAGTGGTGGGTATGGGGGTCCTCTCCCAGAAGATTTTGAGCACTTAATTTCCTGCATTCTGGTGAAAATTTCTACTCCAATTTCTGCCTTTTCTGCACCAATTTATGGTGGAAATGTCTAAAAATTCAGGTGGCAGGTGACAATTCAAAATATATAATTATAATAGAATATAATCTAGTGAGGCTCTCAGTTCTTATTGCTTTTAAATATTTTTTCAGCTTTTAATATCATCCCTGCTGAGTCAACACACGACGGTGCAGCTGTGTTAACGAGGGAGAGAGAGCGAGAGATCGAGGCACGGATGAGAGAGACGAGCGAGAGGATGTGCTGCGCGAATACACGCTGCCTGCAGCTCAAATAAGATTTTAAATAGGCCTAGTAAAAAAAATCGAAAATCAACATGTGGTGGTCAGTGCTGATTTTGTGGCAGGCCGCCACACATAAATGAACATATGGGAAACACTGTAAATTATCTGCTCATGTTCAAAACTTTCTGCACATTCAGAATCTCTCCCACATATTCTCTGACATATACAGGTGCTGGTCATATAATTAGAATATCTTCAAAAAGTTGATTTATTTCAGTAATTCCATTCAAAATGTGAAACTTGGATATTATATTCATTCATTACACACAGACTGATATATTTAAAATGTTTATTTCATTTAATTGTGATGATTAAAACTGATAACTAATGAAAATCCCAAATTCAGTATCTCCGAAAATTTGAATATTATTTAAGACCAATACAAAAAAAGGATTTTTAGAAATGTTGGCCAACTGGAAAGTATGAACATGAAAAGTATGAGCATGTACAGCACTCAATACTTAGTTGGGGCTCCTTTTGCCTGAATTACTGCAGCAATGCGGCGTGGCATGGAGTCGATCAGTCTGTGGCACTGCTCAGGTGTTATGAGGGCCCAGGTTGCTCTGATAGTGGCCTTCAGCTCTTCTGCATTGTTGGGTCTGGCATATCGCATCTTCCTCTTCACAATACCCCATAGATTTTCTATAGGGTTAAGGTCAGGCAAGTTTGCTGGCCAATTAAGAACAGGGATACCATGGTCCTTAAACCAGGTACTGGTAGCTTTGGCACTGTGTGCAGGTGCCAAGTCCTGTTGGAAAATGAAATCTGCATCTCCATAAAGTTGGTCAGCAGCAGGAAGCATGAAGTGCTCTAAAACTTCCTGGTAGACAGCTGCGTTGACCTTGGACCTCAGAAAACACAGTGGACCAACACCAGCAGATGACATGGCACCCCAAACCATCACTGACTGTGGAAACTTTACACTGGACTTCAAGCAACGTGGATTCTGTGCCTCTCCTCTCTTCCTCCAGACTCTGGGACCTTGATTTCCAAAGGAAATGCAAAAATCATCAGAGAACATAACTTTGGACCACTCAGCAGCAGTCCAGTCCTTTTTGTCTTTAGCCCAGGCGAGACGCTTCTGACGCTGTGTATTGTTCAAGAGTGGCTTGACACAAGGAATGCGACAGCTGAAACCCATGTCTTGCATACGTCTGTGCGTGGTGGTTCTGAAGCACTGACTCCAGCTGCAGTCCACTCTTTGTGAATCTCCCCCACATTTTTGAATGGGTTGTTTCACAATCCTCTCCAGTGTGCGGTTATCCCTGGTTATTGCTTGTACACTTTTTTCTACCACATCTTTTCCTTCCCTTCGCCTCTCTATTAATGTGCTTGGACACAGAGCTCTGTGAACAGCCAGCCTCTTTAGCAATGACCTTTTGTGTCTTGCCCTCCTTGTGCAAGGTGTCAATGGTCGTCTTTTGGACAGCTGTCAAGTCAGCAGTCTTCCCCATGATTGTGTAGCCTACAGAACTAGACTGAGAGACCATTTAAAGGCCTTTGCAGGTGTTTTGAGTTAATTAGCTGAGTAGAGTGTGGCACCAGGTGTCTTCAATATCAAAATTAAAAGGAATGAACACTTGAAATATATCAGTCTGTGTGGAATGAATGTATACATTATACAAGTTTCACTTTTTGAATGGAATTACTGAAATAAATTTTTTTATTTAAACTTTTTGATGATATTCTAATTATATGACCAGCACCTGTAAAGAAAATATTCGTAATGGGAGACTAATGTCATTAGCCTACAGAATTCATAATATTTTACTACATGTCCTATACTGCATTACCTTACTGATTCGCTGGAAGTATCCCCTCGCCGTCTAACAGATAAAACTGAGTCATACCGGGGAAAAACGAAACTAACCGACAACATGTGTGATCAGACAGAAAGCTCACGAATAATTCCACACATGTTAACTTAAGCACCTCTGATAAAGCGCAGCTTACAATCCCCTACAGAGCAAGTCAGGGCTTCAGTTTTTAACGTTACATTTTATAGCCTACTGAAACTACAGTATATGTCCACTTTGGCAGAAACTGTCTGCGACTCACAGCGCGAGGTGGGTCCACGTCACTCGCTGGTGTCGCAGCGAAGTTGCTTTCAGGGTGAGTCCGACAGCGGAATATCCCTCTTATATATGTGTAACCACTGAGACGTTCACGGTGTATTCCTCAGAGAAATAAGCACTTTTCCACCAAGAAAGAGAATGTAAATTTTCCAGAGTTTACATCAGTAAACACCATGTGTAAAATGTTAGAGATGATACTCTGACTTCCCGTTCCCGTGAAGGCAGCACGGAGCTGCACCACAAGTAGCTGACGGAGAAAAAATACAGTTTCGTCCAGTCGCAGTGGACTAAACTGGCAGGTTTTAATGTAGTAGACAACAGTTTTTTTGCAAGTAGTTTAGAGTTTAAACTCGTATTGTTGTGGATCTTAAGTGTAAACTCGCCTTAGAATTTCCAACCAACAAACGCCCCCCCCCCCTTCTAAAATATTGCTTCCAGCGACCCCCATCGTCCTCGGAACGCCCCCTGGGGGGCGGTACCGCCCCCGTTGAGAAACACTATTTTAGACTTCCATAGACGTCTCACCACATAACTAAAACATATCCTTCCCTGAAACATAAACATAAACACTAACATGGACAGAATAAAATGACATAATGAGTCGTGCTACACACTGTTTATTAGTCGTTACAGCACCATTTATACACTATTTCTCACATTTGCATTGCATTATTCTGCCACGATAATTTCATCTTATTTTTGTCCAATGCCATATAACAAAGATGCATGACCAAAATTATATTTGACTAAGTAGCTAAACTTAAATGTTTGGCAAGTGTGTTTTTAGAGGAGGTGGGGGAGAGTACAAGGCTTTTTGTAGGCAGAGGAGGACGTGGAGAACAAAATAGGAACCTTGTCCTTGTCTGCTATGTAGCAGAATGGAGTTGCAAAAAGAAGCTTAAAGGTTCAGTGTGTAAGTACAGCAATAATTTCAGCTTGTGGTAAAATAGTGGAACGTTTTTAATGGGCATATAGTGGCAAAGCACTTTCCAAAAAAAACTCGGAAAGTATTCATTATTGGTCACTTGATAGGCACACGGTCATAATTTGTCATGTGTCACTATTAGCAGTAAATACAATAAATACATGTTTTCCACCAGGTCAGTATTCAACAGAAGTTTAGCTGCTGTTAACGTTTTATTGCCAATAATATTCATAATCTGTTTGTCTCAGGAATATAAGGGCACATTTCTGTCCACGTAACAAAGCCATAACAGAGTGCTGTAGAATAACTACATTAAATTACAATCCAACTACATATTTTTTCTACCAGGGCAGTAAAAGTTTAGCTAGCTGATCTGAGCTTTCATGCTGGAAGCTAAGTTTTATTGGCAATTAGTGATCAGCTGATTGTCTCACCAACATAACTGACAAAGCCAAAACAGAGCGCTGGAGAGAGAGAGGGTAACTACATACTTTACTCCACAAGCCAAAGCACAGCGCTGCAGAATAATCAAAAAATTAATCCAACTACATGTTGTCACGGCTGTCGCTGTCACCTTTGTGTTTCCCCTTTTCTATCTCACCTCTACCAAGTAGGCTGTGTCCCTGTGGATTGAAGACCCGCCTACTTCCTGGTTTCTGGGGTGCTGACATCAGTCCCGCCCATTGGTTCCCTCTGTTTCCACTCAACCAATGGCTCGTCACCACATTAATTACGTCCGGCTCATAAGGAGAGTCCACCTGTTGCTCCAGGCAGCTTGTCACCGCCTATTGACTTGTGTGCTGCTGGTATTGACTGCATACCCTGCCTGTTAGTTGTACTTTGTGTTTAGTGGAACTATCCACCTTCCTTGCTTATTAGCTGTACATTGTGTTTAGGGAAACCATTTGCATACCTTTGTTTGTTAGCATGGGTGCAGTGGAGAAATTCCCTTAGTGTTTTTGTTTACTGTTGTGTTAGTTTTCACCAGGTGGAGTGGGTGCTGTGCTCTTTGTGTTCTTTTGTAGCAAGAATCAACTCTGCTTAAATAGATAGATAGGTACAAGCCTCCTTTTGAGGACCTTTTTTATTTTAACTTGGTTTGTTATTTTCGCAGCACCCTCGTCCACCCTCCTTTTGTTTATTGTTACCTGTCTACATCTCTCTGTTACCAATAAAAGTTACCTTGTTAAGATCTATACCAGTTGTGCCTATATGTTTATGGCCCCCACTCCCCTAGACCAACAGGGGGTCGTAACATATATGGGGGCTTGTCCGGGATCCTCCTTCTAGAGGAATCCCAATTGGCATTAATTGGTTCTTGGTAACATTTGAGTGACTAGCTTGACGGTAACGAGGTACAGCTTGCCTGATTCAGGGAATCATGGCCGCTGCATGTTTTGAGATTGAGGTCTTTCTAAAACAGCCCTCAGTAGAGAAATTTGATGTGTCGGAAAGACGAGTTGCTCCAGTTAGCAGCCCACTTTGGCATCTTGGTTCCCAGAACCATTCTTAAAAAGGAGTTGAAGCCTATGCTATGGTTAGCATTAGTTGAGAGGGGGATACTTGTAGTGCCAGAACCGCCCGAGAAAGAGCCCACGTTCCCAGTTGCTGGTCCAGCTGCCAAAGGGGAGGTCACGCCTACCCCTGACTCTGCCACGGACGTAGCGGACTCAGACAAAGCAGGTGAAAGGCCGGCAACGCCGTTCACACTGCCCAGGTTTGATCCGTCCTCTGCCAGCAGTGCTCGATCGCTAGGAGAAGCGCGGCTCAAGGTACGCCTTGCCCGTCTCCAGTATGAAGCACAGGACAGAGAACGTCAGAGGCAACTCCAACTCGAAGTGAGGAGAATGGAGATTGAGGCTGACCAGGTGGTGAGAATGCGGAAGTTGGAGCTAGAAAGCGCCAACGCAGCTATGGCTGGTGGGGCCGCGGGTTCTGGTGGTACAACTTCTCTCCTCTACTCATCCAAATTGGACTCGGTAAGTCCCGGATTTGATGTTGGCAAAAATATTGCTTTAGTACCATTGTTCCGAGAGGCTGAAGTGGACTCTTACTTCCAAGTTTTTGAGCGAATAGCTTTAGCATTAAAATGGCCGCTTGAGGTTTGGTCGTTATTGTTGCAGTGTAAGCTACAGAGAAAAGCTCAGGAGGCTATAGCTGCTCTTTCTGTAGAGGACAGTGCAGACTATGAAACAGTTAAGTCAGCAATTTTGCGAATTTATGAGTTAGTGCCCGAAGCTTACAGGCAAAGTTTCGGTCACATAAGAAGCTGGCTACGCAAAGTTACACAGAGTTTGCCCAAGAGAAAGCCATTCTCTTTGATCGGTGGCTTGCGTCATCTAATGTAGCTGAGTTCAGTTCACTTAGAGAACTTTGTTTAATAGAGGAGCTTAAACGCTGCCTACCCGAACGCATAGTGATGTACTTAAATGAACAAAAGGTGTTAACATTATCTGCTGCAGCTACATTAGCAGATGAGTATATGCTAATTCACAAACCCGTGTTTCCTCAGGTTGTAGACAGTTCTCATTGTGTAAACCTACCTCGGACTAATCCTCCTAGGGATCCCAGTCCGAAGGAAGAAGAGCGTCAATGTTATTACTGCCATAAGAGGGGACATGTTATTGCGGATTGTGTGATTTTGAAACGCAAAGACCGGTCGTCTTTGCATGGGTCTCAGCCCAAGGGTGTCGGGTTAATTAACAATCTACCAAGCCCTCAGTTAAACTGTGATAACCAAAGTGAGGTTGACCCCTGTTTTCGTCCATTTGTACTCAAAGCACTTATTTCGCTTACAGGATTGCCAGCAGACCAGCTGTTAAAGTGTTACGGGACACCGCTTGTTCCCAATCGGTTGTGTTAGCTTCCGTGCTACCCTTTTCAGTTGAATCCGCCTGTGGATTTGGGTCCGTCTTAAGGGGCATTGAAATGGGATTTGCGCCTCGCCCTGTGCATAAGGTGCACATTCAGTCCGGTCTAGTCAGTGTTTTTTTCCCAGTAGCAGTGTGTGATGAGCTTCCCATACAGGGTGTTGTGTTGGTCATGGGAAATAGGGTAAAGTTACTCCAACATTGGAAGTCTTGGATGTACCAAGTGACCCTGCCTGCAGCGCAGAGTCGCCCACGGTATTCCCAGCCTGCGTCATCACTCGTGCGCGGGCACGCCAGATGACATGTGGTGATGGGTCAGATATTTCGCTAGCTGATACAGTGTTTTGTAAGCCTTTGCAGATAGCTGATTCAACTCCCGTGAAGGAGCCAGCGTCAATGGAGAGTGCGGTGGAACCGTCCTCTTCCTCCCCACCACTGCCAGCTACAAGAGAGCGCTTGGCTGTGGCTCAGAGGATCCAACCTTACAGGCCTGCTTCAGGAATGTGGTGAGTGACAGCAACGCAGCAAGTGGTGAAAAAGTAGTGTATTACTTAGAAAATGGTGTGTTAATGCGGAGATGGTCCCCCGGTGTAGCTTTTGATGCGGATTGGCAACGCATGTATCAGATTGTAGTGCCTTCAGTTTACAGACAGCATGTCTTATCTGTTGCCCACGAAAGTAAATGGTCAGCGCGCTCACTAAGACTTATCAGTCAGTGTTCAGACATTTCTTCTGGCCTGGGTTGAAGACAGATACAGCTACGTTTTGCCGTAGTTGTCATGTATGTCAGGTGACAGGGAAGCCTAACCAAAAACTTTCCCCAGTCCCTCTGCATCCCATACCTGTGATTGAAGCACCTTTTGGCAGAGTGATTATCGACTGCGTAGGTCCGTTGCCACGTACGAAAAACGGTAACCAGTATCTGTTTACAATCATGTGTGCGGCTACTCACTTCCCTAAGGCTGTCCCCCTCCGAAACATCACTGCAAGGAGCATAGTTAGGGCTCTAACTAAATTCTTTTCAACTTTTGGTTTACCTCAGGTAGTACAGTCAGACCATGGGTCTAATTTCAGGTACTAGGGACACTAAATGTGCGCCATATTGTTTCAATCATCTTGTCACAAGATCGCTGACGTAATTGCTGACGTAATCTGCACTCTGCGCATGCGTTGGCGTCTGTAGCCACCTGTCGGAAGCTCCGTCTTAAACCGAAATCTTATCCAGTTTTAATCCATTCTTTTTCGTTACATTTTTTATATCCATTTTATTTAACTTAAGTTTTTAACTTAAGTTTTACGTGGGTTAAGGATTTTAGTCATCCGACATGGATTTTAAGCTAGATGACCGTAAAAACGCGATCAACGCTACTGATTGCAACAAAGCTCCGGTGACTATGCTAGTCGAAATAACTCTGCCCAATGAGGACTGCACACTCCTTAAGAAAGCGAAAAAGATTGCTGACCTTATGGAAGACATCCGACGACTTTCAGAGGAACTCAAAGAGAGATTCCCTGCTGACTGGCTTTATGGATGTGGCTTCAGTACAAGCCAAACAGATTGTTTCTCTTAGCGCAACCGCTAACATCCAGGACACCGTGTTTTGGGACCCCTCTAGCCTTCCCAGGCTTTCATCCTGCTCGACTCCGAAGCATCAGTCAACCTGGGCTGAAGTGGTGGTCCGTGGCTTTAAGAGAGGCTCGGATGGGGCTGCCTTTCCTCCGCACATTGGCCTCTCCAACCGCTATGCAGCCTTGTCTAACGACACTCCGGTCCATCCAGCGGATGCACCTGCGGCTTCGAGTCTCCCTGATACGGATCTCTTTCGGCGGACAGTGCCTGCCGACACTGTTGCATCTCCTCCACCGGCTACATCTCCTGCACTGGGCCGCCGGTCTGCCGCTGGGCCTGATCTGTGGCTGTCATCCCGCTTCCCGACGTAGGATCCTGAAGGAGGCTGTGCTCAGACGCTCTGGAGGCCGTCTCTACCCTGCACCGTCGGGTAGCCCTTCTCTCAGGTCTGTTACTGCTACTCCAACACAACACTCGGCAGCTCACACACTCCATCCTCAGTCCGCACGCAGTGTTGAAGCAGATTCTGCTCAGTCTTGCTCTGGAACCCCACAACCAGCATCTCCTCGTCCTCTTTTCTCCCCAACCACACTAATAATTGGTGACTCCATAACCAGAAACATCCGTTTCTTTAACACTACCACTCACTGCTTCCCCGGTGCCACCACAGCTGACATTTTAAAAAAACTCCAGGACCTAATGCCGTCGCTCCCGTCCTCCATCACAAGAGTGATAATCCATGTCGGAACAAATGACACAGCTCTTCGGCAGTCTGAGCTGACAAAATCAGATTTTAACCGTCTTTTTAACTTTTTAAAGCAGTGTGGAAAGTCCGTTTTTATCTCTGGTCCCATTCCCACAGTTGGTCGCGGTGCTGGCCGCTTCAGTAGACTCCTTGGCCTCCACGACTGGCTCCAGTCCACCTGCAGGGCTCATCGTGTGTGTTATGTGGATAATTTTCTGCCAAAGAATGTCTCTTTTTAAGACAGACGGACTTCACCCAAACAAACGGGGCTCAGAAATGTTAGCTGCGCACATACAGCATGTGGTGCGGTCCACACATGACTTACGTGAATGACTCATCATTCATGCAGCACACCTGGACACACCACCGCTCACTGAACAAATCTCTGCCTCACTGCCACAAACAACTGTCTCCACCTGCTGGCATGTAAAGCCGTCTGCTCCCAGCGCTGTTCCACAGACTTCTATTCCTGTCATCATCACGCATAGACCAGTAAACCGAAATGTGCACATCCCACACAGAAATATTAGTAATCTCTTAAGGATTAGGACAACTGCACCAACTCCAGCACCCAGAACAAACTCATTTAAAATGGCTCTCTTCAATGTGAGATCACTTTCAAGTAAGACTTTTATCTTAAATGATTTTATCTTGTCTGCAAATCTAGATTTTATGTTTTTAACTGAATCCTGGTTGCAGGATTGAAGACCCGCCTACTTCCTGGTTTCTGGGGTGCTGACATCAGTCCCGCCCATTGGTTCCCTCTGTTTCCACTCAACCAATGGCTCGTCACCACATTAATTACGTCCGGCTCATAAGGAGAGTCCACCTGTTGCTCCAGGCAGCTTGTCACCGCCTATTGACTTGTGTGCTGCTGGTATTGACTGCATACCCTGCCTGTTAGTTAATTCAATTCAATTCAATTTTATTTATATAGCGCCAAATCACAACAACAGTTATCTCACAGCGCTTTTCATAAAAGAGCAGGTCTAGACCGTACTCTGTGATGATATTTACAGAAGCCCAACAGTTCCCACCAAGAGCAAGCACTAGGCGACAGAGGCAAGGAAAAACTTCCTTTTAAGAGGCAGAAACCTCGAGCAGAACCATGGCTCAGGGTGGGCGGCCATCTGCCTCGACCGGTTGGGGTGAGAGAGAGAGAGAGAGAAAGAGAGAGAGAAGAGAGTGAAAGAGAGAGAGAGAGAGAAAGAGAGAGAGAGAGAGAGAGAGAGAGGGATGTAAGGAGAGAGAGAGGGGAGGGAGGCAGCCTACACAATATACACACAGAGGTACAGACAGCGAAGGTAATGTTGCTATAAACTAAATGAAAAATGGTACAGATATTTATAATAGTGTTAATGGTAACCATCGTAATGTTAATGATTATAATAACAATAAGACTAGCAACAATAGTCGTTGCAGCAGAGGGTGTCGAGCAGGAACACGGGGGCAGCAGGCGACCCGCAGCCACAGATCCAGACTCCACAGCTCCAGAGCCAGAAAACCTGCAGGAAGTGATAGGAGGAGAGAGGAGAGGGACGAGAAAGCACAAGACTACCAGAAAGGGGAGAAGTTGTGTTAGTAACATGCAATAATGGGATAAGGTTGCATACAGAGAGAGAGAAAGTAGAGGAGAGAGGAGCTCAGTGCATCATGGGAAATCCCCCGGCAGTCTAGGCCTATAGCAGCATAACTAAGGGATGGTTCAGGACTACCTGAGCCAGCCCTAACTATAAGCTTTATCAAAGAGGAAAGTCTTAAGCCTACTCTTAAATGTGGAGATGGTGTCTGCCTCCTGAACCCAAACTGGAACCTGGTTCCACAGGAGAGGAGCTTGATAGCTGAACGCTCTGGCTCCTAGTCTACTTTTGGAGACTCTAGGAACCACAAGTAACCCTGCATTCTGGGAGCGCAGTGCTCTGGTGGGGTAGTAAGGTACTATGAGCTCTTTAAGATAAGATGGTGCCTGACCATTAAGAGCTTTGTAGGTAAGAAGAATGATTTTAAATTCTATTCTGGATTTTACTGGAAGCCAATGCAAAGAAGCTAAAACAGGAGAAATGTGATCTCTTTTCCTGGTTCCTGTCAGAACACGTGCTGCAGCATTCTGGATCAGCTGAAGAGTCTTAATGGACTTTTTCGAGCAGCCTGATAATAAGGAATTGCAGTAATCCAGCCTAGAAGTAACAAATGCATGGACTAGTTTTTCTGCATCATTTTTAGACAGGATGTTCCTGATTTTCGCAATATTACGTAGGTGAAAAAAGGCGGTCCTTGAAATTTGCTTAATGTGGGACTTAAACGACATGTCCTGATCAAAGATAACTCCAAGATTCCTCACAGTGGTGCTGGAGGCCAAGGCGATGCCATCCAGGGAAACTATATCTTTAGATAATGCGTCACGGAGGTGCTTAGGCCCCAGAACAATAACTTCAGTTTTATCTGAGTTTAACATAAGAAAATTACAGCTCATCCAGGTTTTAACATCCTGAAGGCACATTTGAAGTTTAGCTAACTGATGAGTTTCATCTGGCTTGATCGATAGATATAACTGAGTATCATCTGCATAACAATGAAAGCTTATGGAGTGTTTCCTGATAATCTTGCCTAAAGGAAGCATATATAAAGTGAAGAGGATTGGTCCAAGGACAGATCCTTGAGGAACTCCATGAGTAACTTTGGCGTGCATGGAGGACTCATCGTTAACATGTACAAACTGAAATCGATCTGATAAATAGGACTTAAACCAGCTTAGAGCGGTTCCTTTAATGCCAATGAAATATTCCAGTCTCTGCAATAGGATCTGATGGTCAATGGTATCAAATGCAGCACTAAGATCTAATAAAACCAGTACAGAGACAAGTCCTTTGTCTGATGCAATAAGGAGGTCATTAGTAATTTTCACCAGTGCTGTCTCTGTGCTATGATGAGCTCTAAATCCTGACTGAAAATCCTCAAATAAACTATTGCTCTGTAGAAAGTCACACAGCTGTTTAGCAACTGCTTTCTCCAGAACCTTAGAGAGAAATGGAAGGTTAGATATAGGTCTATAGTTTGATAAAACATCCGGATCAAGTTTGGGCTTTTTCAGAAGAGGTTTAATTACAGCTACTTTAAAGTACTGTGGTACATAGCCTGTTGATAAAGATATATTGATCATATCTAGTATAGAGGTGCTGACTAAGGGTAAAACATCTTTAAGCAGCCTAGTCGGGATGGGGTCTAAGAGGCAGGTTGATGGTTTAGATGAAGAAATTATTGAAGTTAGTTGGTAAAGATTGAGGGAAGCAAAACAGTCTAAACATGTATCTGGTTCTACAGCTGTTTCTAAGGTTCCTGAGTTTAGAGATAAGTCGGTGCCAGTTGAGGGCAGGTCTTGGTGAATTTTGTCTCTAATAGCTAGAATTTTATCATTAAAGAAGCTCATGAAGTCGTAACTACTGAGAGCTATGGGAATACTTGGCTCAATAGAGCTGTGACTCTCTGTCAGCCTGGCTACAGTGCTGAAAAGAAACCTGGGGTTGTTCCTATTTTCCTCTATTAATGACGAGTAGTACGCTGCTCTGGCATTACGGAGGGCCTTCCTATAAGTTTTAAGACTATCTTGCCAAATTAAACGAGAATTTTCCACTTTGGTGGAACGCCAATTCCTCTCAAGTTTCCGTGATATTTGCTTTAATTTGCGAGTTTCAGTATTATACCATGGAGCTAACCGTCTTTGTTTTAGTATTTTCTTTTTTAGAGGGGCTACAGAGTCGAGTGTCATTCGCAGCGAGCCAGCAGCACTATCAACAAGATGATCGATTTGGGAGGGACTGAAATTAGCATAGGAGTCCTCCGTTACTTTGTGACTAGATAATGTATTTAGAGCTGATGGAATCGCATCCTTAAATTTAGCTATAGCACTATCAGACAGACATCTTGTATAGAAATTTTTGCCCAATGGCGAGTAGTTCAGCAATACAAACTCAAAAGTTATCAAACAGTGGTCGGATAAAGAGGGATTCTGTGGGAACACCACTAAATGTTCAATTTCAATACCATACACCAAAACAAGGTCAAGGGTGTGGTTAAAACAGTGAGTCGGTTCATGAACACTCTGAGAGAAGCCGATGGAATCTAACAAAGAGATAAACGCAGTATTGAAGCTGTCATTCTCAACATCTACATGAATATTAAAATCCCCTACAATAATAACTTTGTCCGTTTTAAGGACTAAAGTTGACAAAAACTCTGCAAATTCAGATAAGAATTCAGAATACGGGCCAGGTGCTCGGTACACTATAACAAAAGAATTGGTTGCAGTGATTTCCAACTTGGGTGCGAAAGACTAAGAACAAGACTTTCAAATGAGTTATAGTTTAGTTTAGGTTTAGAGCTGATTAATAGGCTAGAGTCGAAGATAGCTGCAACTCCACCTCCTCAGCCTGTGCCTCGAGGAATGTGAGTATTAATATGACTGGGAGGGGTGGATTCATTTAGGCTAACATATTCTCAGGGCCCGAGCACGACCGTGCGAGGTCCCTATTGAAATTGCTCGGATTATTAGGGCCCGAGCACGACCGTGCGAGGTCCCTATTGAATTTGCTCGGATTATTAGGGCCCGAGCACGACCGTGTGAGGTCCCTATTGAATTTGCTCGGATTATTTTTAGGGCCCGAGCACGACCGTGCGAGGTCCCTATTGAAATTGCTCGGATTATTTTTAGGGCCCGAGCACGACCGTGCGAGGTCCCTATTGAAATTGCTCGGATTATTTATTAGGGCCCGAGCACGACCGTGCGAGGTCCCTATTGAATTGCTCGGATTATTTTTTTTTTTTTTTTTTTTTTTTCTGCAAAGTAGGCCCAAATGACATGGCCTAAACATACTCGAAAACTCACCAAAATTTGCAAACATGTCAGAACCGGTGAAAAATTTCGTATTCTACAAGTTTCGCACATGGGCGTGGCAAAATGACTCGCTAGCGCCACCTAGAAAATTGGAAATGATTAGCCCCTCGTTCACGTTCAACCTACATGTACGAAATTTTCTGGGGACATGTATCGTATCAAGACGCACAAAAAAGCCTCAAGAACCCATAGCCTAAAGTCAACAGGAAGTCGGCCATTTTGAATTTTATGGCCATTTTTGGATGATTTACATACTTCGTACTTTAACGAACTCCTCCTAGGGATTTAGTCGGATCGACCTCAAATTTCTGCTGTGCCTTCTAAAGGCATTGACGATGAAAAGTTGTGCTATTTGCGCGTTTTCGTCAATGGGCGTGTCCGTGGCGTCGATGATTCGCAATGAAACAGGAAGTTGTTGTAACTTCAGTGTACATGCTCACATCCGGACCAAACTGTACATGTAGGATGAGAGTCCCGCCCTGAACACATGTACATGCCGACATTCACCCACAGTCATAGCGCCACCTGCTGGCAACAGAAAGTGACCTTTAACGAAGCAGCCCCCGCCGCACGTTTCACCTACGTGCACGAATTTTCTGTGGTACGTGTATCTTGTCCAGACGCACAAAAAAGTCTCTTGGAGCCATAGCCTAAACCCAACAGGAAGTCGGCCATTTTGAATTTTACGTCAAATTTTGGATGATTTACACACTTCGTACTTTAACGAACTCCTCCTAGGGATTTAGTCCGACCGACCTCAAATTTGTGCTGTGCCTTCTAAAGGCATTGAAGATGAAAAGTTGTGCTATTTGCAAGTTTTCGTCAATGGGCGTGTCCGTGGCGTGGCGTCAAAGATCAGCTCTTCGCCATGACACGGAAGTTGTCGTAACTTCAGTGTACATGCTCACATCTGGACCAAACTGTACATGTAGGATGAGAGTCCCGCCCTGAACACATGTACATGCTGACATTCACCCACAGTCATAGCGCCACCTGCTGGCAACAGGAAGTGATTTTAACGAAGCAGCCCCCGCCGCACGTTTTACCTACGTGCACGAATTTTCTGTGGTACGTGTATCTTGTCCAGACGCACAAAAAAGTCTCTTGGAGCCATAGCCTAAACCCAACAGGAAGTCGGCCATTTGAATTTTACGTCAAATTTTGGATGATTTACACACTTCGTACTTTAACGAACTCCTCCTAGGGATTTAGTCCGACCGACCTCAAATTTGTGCTGTGCCTTCTAAAGGCATTGAAGATGAAAAGTTGTGCTATTTGCAAGTTTTCGTCAATGGGCGTGTCCGTGGCGTGGCGTCAAAGATCAACTCTTCGCCATACATGCTCACATCTGGACCAAACTGTACATGTAGGATGAGAGTCCCGCCCTGAACACATGTACATGCTGACATTCACAGACAGTCATAGCGCCACCTGCTGGCAACAGGAAGTGACTTTTAACGAAGCAGCCCCCGCCGCACGTTTTACCTACGTGCACGAATTTTCTGTGGTACGTGTATCTTGTCCAGACGCACAAAAAAGCCTCTTGGAGCGATGCCCTAAAATCAACAGGAAGTCGGCCATTTTGAATTTTACGTCAAATTTTGGATGATTTACACACTTCGTACTTTAACGAACTCCTCCTAGGGATTTAGTCCGACCGACTTCAAATTTGTGCTGTGCCTTCTAAAGGCATTGAAGATGAAAAGTTGTGCTATTTGCGAGTTTTCGTCAATGGGTGTGTCCGTGGCGTGGCGTCAGAGATCAAGTCTTCGCCATGACACAGGAAGTTGTTGTAACTTCAGTGTACATGCTCACATCTGAACCAAACTTTACGTGCTTGATAACTCTCCCACCCCGTTATGGAGGACCGATCCTGACACAGTCAGAAATAAATACAGAAATAAATAAATGCTCAATAAATAAATAAGCATCCAATTAAATACACAAAAAAATAAAGTAAATAAATAAATGTAGGTAGTAATTAAATTATACAAGGAGACATAAATGTATATATTTTAATTAGTGCCTTTACTTATTCACCTTTGTTATAATTACCTTATTTGTTTATTCAACTTTATTTATTACTAATTTTTTAATGTATTTATTTATGTGTGTGTTTTAATATTTTTGTCTGTTTTATTCTTCCTTTGTATTTATTTACCTTATTTATTTTCACCCATGGTATTTATTTCTGCCTGTCTTTTTAAATTTTTGTATGCATTTCTGCCTCATTATGCAAATGAGGAGGGGCTGTGTCTCAAGGGGTCATCTTCTCTGCTATTGGTGGACCAGTCAGACAGGAGAGCTCCTACTCTGCCTGCAGACATCAACGATCTTGCCCCTCACACAGTCAGATGGCTTCCTTCAGTGCGCTGAGGTGTTTAACAACTCTGAAGACAATACTACCAGCAATGTCTTCCTTCTCTTTTCACGTAGACGCTCCGACAGACAGTGCTTTCAGTTTGCTGCATGCATGGACACAGAACTGCGGTATAGGGAGAAGCACACGGTCAGCTGGCTGCAGCTAAATCTGGAGTGCACTCGTATTCAATTCTGTATGGTAAATTCAGTTTTAACGGAGCAGAGCGAGCTGACAGGCAGAGTTAGAGACTTTTTCTGTCCGTTTCTCTCTTTACAAAGACGCATGTTGCAGTCAGAGTCTTCTCTGAAGAGGGCAATGCAGTACCCGATGCGAGCACCACATACAACACAATTTATCAAATTACACAACGGATATACAGTATGAAAATAAGATTGATTGGATTATACTCACAGGAAGTATAAAACCTGTTACATGCGTAACACAGTAATGTCAGGGAAATTACTTTACTTAGATTAAGTACTGCAGTTGTACATTTGAAATACCTTCCTACTTTCTGATAGGAAGCCTTCTTGAGGTGGTATAAAACATTTCTTCTTATATTCTGATTTGAGTTGTGGACAACTATGACCACATGAATTAAAAAAATTAAACATTTCACTGCCCAAGTCAGCTATAACACAAGTCTTGTTCATCAGACTACATGCTGTGGACAGATTTTGTCCCAGGATTTATTATGCATTTCTTCTTCTTCGTTGCATGATTTAGAATAATAAGGTGAGAAATGGGTCTGTTCTGAGTTCATCCTGCACTGCAGCAGCTAATAAAGTCCATTTAATCCCAAAAACGCTTTTCTTTTAGGCAGGCTGGAGCAGAAAACAACTCACCTTTCTCAAGTTGTACAGTAATGTCACATGTGTATGAAGGTGGATCAAACAGCTAATCTTAAATGTCAAAGTAGAGAGGAGCCTAGTAGGCCTATTTATTTTCATTCATTACACAATATGAATAAGCTATGCAGACAGTTGTAAAGAAAGAACATCTTTTTCTTCTGTTCTCTACTTGTTATAGTTACACAGTATTAGGGGTGTGGGCTGTATTAAAAGTATCCACTGTTCTCCCATGCTCTAACACACAGTAACGATGAAATGTGTGCTGTTCTCACATTCTTCCTCTGTATGTACACATAAACAACAAGGCAGGGAAATATAAAAGGAATTTATTTTATTGTTTGGGTACATTATTGTTCAGTGTACATGCTCACATCTGAAACAAACTTTACGTGCTTGATAACTCTCCCACCCGCAGACATCTACACGTCAATACCGATTTATATTCATAGCGGCAAGTGCTATGTAGCTCCACACAGGGGACACAGGAAGTGACATATATCACCTTCATGCGTCGGAACCGCGTAGGAAATTCACAGCCGCACCGGCAGAGCTCCAGAATGTGCAACTCGGCCGGCTCACGCGCGGACGCGCTACAAGTGCGAGGGCCCGCCCAACGCTGCTTGCAGCTTTAATTAGGGCCCGAGCACGACCGTGCGAGGTCCCTATTGAAATTGCTCGGATTTTTAGGGCCCGAGCACGACCGTGTGAGGTCCCTGTTGAATTGCTCGGATTATTTTTTTTTTTTTTTTTTTTTTTTTTTTTCTGCAAAGTAGGCCCAAATGACATGGCCTAAACATACTCGAAAACTCACCAAAATTTGCAAACATGTCAGAACCGGTGAAAAATTTCGTATTCTACAAGTTTCGCACATGGGCGTGGCAAAATGACTCGCTAGCGCCACCTGAAAATTGGAAATGATTAGCCCCTCGTTCACGTTCAACCTACATGTACGAAATTTTCTGGGGACATGTATCGTATCAAGACGCACAAAAAAGCCTCAAGAACCCATAGCCTAAAGTCAACAGGAAGTCGGCCATTTTGAATTTTATGGCCATTTTTGGATGATTTACACACTTCGTACTTTAACGAACTCCTCCTAGGGATTTAGTCGGATCGACGTCAAATTTCTGCTGTGCCTTCTAAAGGCATTGACGATGAAAAGTTGTGCTATTTGCGCGTTTTCGTCAATGGGCGTGTCCGTGGCGTCGATGATTCGCAATGAAACAGGAAGTTGTTGTAACTTCAGTGTACATGCTCACATCTGGACCAAACTGTACATGTAGGATGAGAGTCCCGCCCTGAACACATGTACATGCCGACATTCACCCACAGTCATAGCGCCACCTGCTGGCAACAGAAAGTGACCTTTAACGAAGCAGCCCCCGCCGCACGTTTCACCTACGTGCACGAATTTTCTGTGGTACGTGTATCTTGTCCAGACGCACAAAAAAGCCTCTTGGAGCCATAGCCTAAATCAACAGGAAGTCGGCCATTTTGAATTTTACGTCAAATTTTGGATGATTTACACACTTCGTACTTTAACGAACTCCTCCTAGGGATTTAGTCCGACCGACCTCAAATTTGTGCTGTGCCTTCTAAAGGCATTGAAGATGAAAAGTTGTGCTATTTGCAAGTTTTCGTCAATGGGCGTGTCCGTGGCGTGGCGTCAAAGATCAGCTCTTCGCCATGACACGGAAGTTGTCGTAACTTCAGTGTACATGCTCACATCTGGACCAAACTGTACATGTAGGATGAGAGTCCCGCCCTGAACACATGTACATGCTGACATTCACCCACAGTCATAGCGCCACCTGCTGGCAACAGGAAGTGACTTTTAACGAAGCAGCCCCCGCCGCACGTTTTACCTACGTGCACGAATTTTCTGTGGTACGTGTATCTTGTCCAGACGCACAAAAAAGTCTCTTGGAGCCATAGCCTAAACCCAACAGGAAGTCGGCCATTTTGAATTTTACGTCAAATTTTGGATGATTTACACACTTCGTACTTTAACGAACTCCTCCTAGGGATTTAGTCCGACCGACCTCAAATTTGTGCTGTGCCTTCTAAAGGCATTGAAGATGAAAAGTTGTGCTATTTGCAAGTTTTCGTCAATGGGCGTGTCCGTGGCGTGGCGTCAAAGATCAGCTCTTCGCCATGACACGGAAGTTGTCGTAACTTCAGTGTACATGCTCACATCTGGACCAAACTGTACATGTAGGATGAGAGTCCCGCCCTGAACACATGTACATGCTGACATTCACAGACAGTCATAGCGCCACCTGCTGGCAACAGGAAGTGACTTTTAACGAAGCAGCCCCCGCCGCACGTTTACCTACGTGCACGAATTTTCTGTGGTACGTGTATCTTGTCCAGACGCACAAAAAAGCCTCTTGGAGCGATGCCCTAAAATCAACAGGAAGTCGGCCATTTTGAATTTTACGTCAAATTTTGGATGATTTACACACTTCGTACTTTAACGAACTCCTCCTAGGGATTTAGTCCGACCGACTTCAAATTTGTGCTGTGCCTTCTAAAGGCATTGAAGATGAAAAGTTGTGCTATTTGCGAGTTTTCGTCAATGGGTGTGTCCGTGGCGTGGCGTCAGAGATCAAGTCTTCGCCATGACACAGGAAGTTGTTGTAACTTCAGTGTACATGCTCACATCTGAACCAAACTTTACGTGCTTGATAACTCTCCCACCCCGTATGGAGGACCGATCCTGACACAGTCAGAAATAAATAAAAATAAGCATCCAATTAAATACACAAAAAAATAAAGTAAATAAATAAATGTAGGTAGTAATTAAATTATACAAGGAGACATAAATGTATATTTTTAATTAGTGCCTTTACTTATTCACCTTTGTTATAATTACCTTATTTGTTTATTCAACTTTATTTATTACTAATTTTTTTAATGTATTTATTTATGTGTGTGTTTTAATATTTTTGTCTGTTTTATTCTTCCTTTGTATTTATTTACCTTATTTATTTTCACCCATGGTATTTATTTCTGCCTGTCTTTTTAAATTTTGTATGCATTTCTGCCTCATTATGCAAATGAGGAGGGGCTGTGTCTCAAGGGGTCATCTTCTCTGCTATTGGTGGACCAGTCAGACAGGAGAGCTCCTACTCTGCCTGCAGACATCAACGATCTTGCCCCTCACACAGTCAGATGGCTTCCTTCAGTGCGCTGAGGTGTTTAACAACTCTGAAGACAATACTACCAGCAATGTCTTCCTTCTCTTTTCACGTAGACGCTCCGACAGACAGTGCTTTCAGTTTGCTGCATGCATGGACACAGAACTGCGGTATAGGGAGAAGCACACGGTCAGCTGGCTGCAGCTAAATCTGGAGTGCACTCGTATTCAATTCTGTATGGTAAATTCAGTTTTAACGGAGCAGAGCGAGCTGACAGGCAGAGTTAGAGACTTTTTCTGTCCGTTTCTCTCTTTACAAAGACGCATGTTGCAGTCAGAGTCTTCTCTGAAGAGTGTCAGTGTACGATGCGACCACATACAACACAATTTATCAAATTACACAACGGATATACAGTATGAAAATAAGATTGATTGGATTATACTCACAGGAAGTATAAAACCTGTTACATGCGTAACACAGTAATGTCAGGGAAATTACTTTACTTAGATTAAGTACTGCAGTTGTACATTTGAAATACCTTCCTACCTTTCTGATAGGAAGCCTTCTTGAGGTGGTATAAAACATTTCTTCTTATATTCTGATTTGAGTTGTGGACAACTATGACCACATGAATTAAAAAAATTAAACATTTCACTGCCCAAGTCAGCTATAACACAAGTCTTGTTCATCAGACTACATGCTGTGGACAGATTTTGTCCCAGGATTTATTATGCATTTCTTCTTCTTCGTTGCATGATTTAGAATAATAAGGTGAGAAATGGGTCTATTCTGAGTTCATCCTGCACTGCAGCAGCTAATAAAGTCCATTTAATCCCAAAAACGCTTTTCTTTTAGGCAGGCTGGAGCAGAAAACAACTCACCTTTCTCAAGTTGTACAGTAATGTCACATGTGTATGAAGGTGGATCAAACAGCTAATCTTAAATGTCAAAGTAGAGAGGAGCCTAGTAGGCCTATTTATTTTCATTCATTACACAATATGAATAAGCTATGCAGACAGTTGTAAAGAAAGAACATCTTTTTCTTCTGTTCTCTACTTGTTATAGTTACACAGTATTAGGGGTGTGGGCTGTATTAAAAGTATCCACTGTTCTCCCATGCTCTAACACACAGTAACGATGAAATGTGTGCTGTTCTCACATTCTTCCTCTGTATGTACACATAAACAACAAGGCAGGGAAATATAAAAGGAATTTATTTTATTGTTTGGGTACATTATTGTTCAGTGTACATGCTCACATCTGAAACAAACTTTACGTGCTTGATAACTCTCCCACCCCGCAGACATCTACACGTCAATACCGATTTATATTCATAGCGGCAAGTGCTATGTAGCTCCACATAGGGGACACAGGAAGTGACATATACACCTTCATGCGGCGTCAAACCGCGTAGGAAATTCACAGCCGCACCGGCAGAGCTCCAGAATGCAACTCGGCCGGCTCACACGCGGACGCGCTTATAAGTGCGAGGGCCCGCCCAACGCTGCTTGCAGCTTTAATTTTTTTTTTTTTTTTTTTTTTTTTTTTTTCTGCAAAGTAGGCCCAAATGACATGGCCTAAACATACTCGAAAACTCACCAAAATTTGCAAACATGTCAGAACCGGTGAAAAATTTCGTATTCTACAAGTTTCGCACATGGGCGTGGCAAAATGACTCGCTAGCGCCACCTAGAAAATTGGAAATGATTAGCCCCTCGTTCACGTTCAACCTACATGTACGAAATTTTCTGGGGACATGTATCGTATCAAGACGCACAAAAAAGCCTCAAGAACCCATAGCCTAAAGTCAACAGGAAGTCGGCCATTTTGAATTTTAGGCCATTTTTGGATGATTTACATACTTCGTACTTTAACGAACTCCTCCTAGGGATTTAGTCGGATCGACGTCAAATTTCTGCTGTGCCTTCTAAAGGCATTGACGATGAAAAGTTGTGCTATTTGCGCGTTTTCGTCAATGGGCGTGTCCGTGGCGTCGATGATTCGCAATGAAACAGGAAGTTGTTGTAACTTCAGTGTACATGCTCACATCGGACCAAACTGTACATGTAGGATGAGAGTCCCGCCCTGAACACATGTACATGCCGACATTCACCCACAGTCATAGCGCCACCTGCTGGCAACAGAAAGTGACCTTTAACGAAGCAGCCCCCGCCGCACGTTTCACCTACGTGCACGAATTTTCTGTGGTACGTGTATCTTGTCCAGACGCACAAAAAAGTCTCTTGGAGCCATAGCCTAAACCCAACAGGAAGTCGGCCATTTTGAATTTTACGTCAAATTTTGGATGATTTACACACTTCGTACTTTAACGAACTCCTCCTAGGGATTTAGTCCGACCGACCTCAAATTTGTGCTGTGCCTTCTAAAGGCATTGAAGATGAAAAGTTGTGCTATTTGCAAGTTTTCGTCAATGGGCGTGTCCGTGGCGTGGCGTCAAAGATCAGCTCTTCGCCATGACACGGAAGTTGTCGTAACTTCAGTGTACATGCTCACATCTGGACCAAACTGTACATGTAGGATGAGAGTCCCGCCCTGAACACATGTACATGCTGACATTCACCCACAGTCATAGCGCCACCTGCTGGCAACAGGAAGTGACTTTTAACGAAGCAGCCCCCGCCGCACGTTTCACCTACGTGCACGAATTTTCTGTGGTACGTGTATCTTGTCCAGACGCACAAAAAAGTCTCTTGGAGCCATAGCCTAAACCCAACAGGAAGTCGGCCATTTTGAATTTTACGTCAAATTTTGGATGATTTACACACTTCGTACTTTAACGAACTCCTCCTAGGGATTTAGTCCGACCGACCTCAAATTTGTGCTGTGCCTTCTAAAGGCATTGAAGATGAAAAGTTGTGCTATTTGCAAGTTTTCGTCAATGGGCGTGTCCGTGGCGTGGCGTCAAAGATCAGCTCTTCGCCATGACACGGAAGTTGTCGTAACTTCAGTGTACATGCTCACATCTGGACCAAACTGTACATGTAGGATGAGAGTCCCGCCCTGAACACATGTACATGCTGACATTCACCACAGTCATAGCGCCACCTGCTGGCAACAGGAAGTGACTTTTAACGAAGCAGCCCCCGCCGCACGTTTACCTACGTGCACGAATTTTCTGTGGTACGTGTATCTTGTCCAGACGCACAAAAAAGTCTCTTGGAGCGATGCCTAAACCAACAGGAAGTCGGCCATTTTGAATTTTACGTCAAATTTTGGATGATTTACACACTTCGTACTTTAACGAACTCCTCCTAGGGATTTAGTCCGACCGACTCAAATTTGTGCTGTGCCTTCTAAAGGCATTGAAGATGAAAAGTTGTGCTATTTGCAAGTTTTCGTCAATGGGCGTGTCCGTGGCGTGGCGTCAAAGATCAACTCTTCGCCATGACACGGAAGTTGTCGTAACTTCAGTGTACATGCTCACATCTGGACCAAACTGTACATGTAGGATGAGAGTCCCGCCCTGAACACATGTACATGCTGACATTCACAGACAGTCATAGCGCCACCTGCTGGCAACAGGAAGTGACTTTTAACGAAGCAGCCCCCGCCGCACGTTTTACCTACGTGCACGAATTTCTGTGGTACGTGTATCTTGTCCAGACGCACAAAAAAGCCTCTTGGAGCGATGCCCTAAAATCAACAGGAAGTCGGCCATTTTGAATTTTACGTCAAATTTTGGATGATTTACACACTTCGTACTTTAACGAACTCCTCCTAGGGATTTAGTCCGACCGACCTCAAATTTGTGCTGTGCCTTCTAAAGGCATTGAAGATGAAAAGTTGTGCTATTTGCGAGTTTTCGTCAATGGGTGTGTCCGTGGCGTGGCGTCAGAGATCAAGTCTTCGCCATGACACAGGAAGTTGTTGTAACTTCAGTGTACATGCTCACATCTGAACCAAACTTTACGTGCTTGATAACTCTCCCACCCGTATGGAGGACCGATCCTGACACAGTCAGAAATAAATACAGAAATAAATAAATGCTCAATAAATAAATAAGCATCCAATTAAATACACAAAAAATAAAGTAAATAAATAAATGTAGGTAGTAATTAAATTATACAAGGAGACATAAATGTATATTTTAATTAGTGCCTTTACTATTCACCTTTGTTATAATTACCTTATTTGTTTATTCAACTTTATTTATTACTAATTTTTTAATGTATTTATTTATGTGTGTGTTTTAATATTTTTGTCTGTTTTATTCTTCCTTTGTATTTATTTACCTTATTTATTTTCACCCATGGTATTTATTTCTGCCTGTCTTTTTAAATTTTTGTATGCATTTCTGCCTCATTATGCAAATGAGGAGGGGCTGTGTCTCAAGGGGTCATCTTCTGCTATTGGGGACCAGTCAGACAGGAGAGCTCCTACTCTGCCTGCAGACATCAACGATCTTGCCCCTCACACAGTCAGATGACTTCCTTCAGTGCGCTGAGGTGTTTAACAACTCTGAAGACAATACTACCAGCAATGTCTTCCTTCTCTTTTCACGTAGACGCTCCGACAGACAGTGCTTTCAGTTTGCTGCATGCATGGACACAGAACTGCGGTATAGGGAGAAGCACACGGTCAGCTGGCTGCAGCTAAATCTGGAGTGCACTCGTATTCAATTCTGTATGGTAAATTCAGTTTTAACGGAGCAGAGCGAGCTGACAGGCAGAGTTAGAGACTTTTTCTGTCCGTTTCTCTTTACAAAGACGCATGTTGCAGTCAGAGTCTCTCTGAAGAGGGCAATGAAGTCTCAGTAGTACCCAATCGAGCAGAACAACAAAACAATTTATCAAATTACACAACGGATATACAGTATGAAAAAGATTGATTGGATTATACTCACAGGAAGTATAAAACCTGTTACATGGTA
>NW_024042261.1:232160-327363 GCF_014851395.1 Micropterus salmoides | reverse complement strand
AAATTAGCCCCTCGTTCACGTCAACCTACATCTACGAAATTTTCTGGGGACGTATCATGTACAAGACGCACAAAAAAGCCTCAAGAACCCATAGCCTAAAGTCAACAGGAAGTCGGCCATTTTGAATTTTATGGCCATTTTTGGATGATTTACACACTTCGTACTACGAACTCCTCTAGGGATTAGCGTCGACGTCAAATTTCTGCTGTGCCTTCTAAAGGCATTGACGATGAAAAGTTGTGCTATTTGCGAGTTTTCGCAATGGGCGTGTCCGTGCGTCGATGATTCGCATGAAACAGGAAGTTGTTGTAACTTCAGTGTACATGCTCACATCTGGACCAAACTGTACATGTAGGATGAGAGTCCGCCTGAACATGTACATGCCGACATTCACCACAGTCATAGCGCCACTGCTGGCAATAGAAAGTGACTTTTAACGAAGCAGCCCCCGCCGCACGTTTCACCTACGTGCACGAATTTTCTGTGGTACGTGTATCTTGTCCAGACGCACAAAAAGTCTCTTGGAGCCATAGCCTAAACCCAACGGAAGTCGGCCATTTGAATTTTACGTCAAATTTTGGATGATTTACACACTTCGTACTTTAACGAACTCCTCCTAGGGATTTAGTCCGACCGACCTCAAATTTGTGCTGTGCCTTCTAAAGGCATTGAAGATGAAAAGTTGTGCATTTGAAAGTTTTCGTCAATGGGCGTGTCCGTGGCGTGGGTCAAAGATCAGCTCTTCGCCATGACACGGAAGTTGTCGTACTTCAGTGTACATGCTCACATCTGGACCAAACTGTACATGTAGGATGAGAGTCCCGCCCTGAACACATGTACATGCTGATATCACACAGTCATAGCGCCACCTGCTGGCAACAGGAAGTGAATTTAACGAAGCAGCCCCCGCCGCACGTTTTACCTACGTGCACGAATTTTCTGTGGTACGTGTATCTTGTCCAGACGCACAAAAAGTCTCTTGGAGCATGCCTAAAATCAACAGGAAGTCGGCCATTTTGAATTTTACGTCAAATTTTGGATGATTTACACACTTCGTACTTTAACGAACTCCTCCTAGGGATTAGTCCGACCGACCTCAAATTTGTGCTGTGCCTTCTAAAGGCATTGAAGATGAAAAGTTGTGCTATTTGCAAGTTTTCGTCAATGGGCGTGTCCGTGGCGTGGCGTCAAAGATCAATCTTCGCCATGACACGGAAGTTGTCGTAACTTCAGTGTACATGCTCACATCTGGACCAAACTGTACATGTAGGATGAGAGTCCCGCCCTGAACACATGTACATGCTGACATTCACAGACAGTCATAGCGCCACCTGCTGGCAACAGGAAGTGACTTTTAACGAAGCAGCCCCCGCCGCACGTTTACCTACGTGCACGAATTTTCTGTGGTACGTGTATCTTGTCCAGACGCACAAAAAGCCTCTTGGAGCGATGCCCTAAAATCAACAGGAAGTCGGCCATTTTGAATTTTACGTCAAATTTTGGATGATTTACACACTTCGTACTTTAACGAACTCCTCCTAGGGATTTAGTCCGACCGACTTCAAATTTGTGCTGTGCCTTCTAAAGGCATTGAAGATGAAAAGTTGTGCTATTGCGAGTTTTCGTCAATGGGTGTGTCCGTGGCGTGGCGTCAAGATCAAGTCTTCGCCATGACACAGGAAGTTGTTGTAACTTCAGTGTACATGCTAACATCTGAACCAAACTTTACGTGCTTGATAACTCTCCCACCCCGCTATGGAGGACCGATCCTGACACAGTCAGAAATAAATACAGAAATAAATAAATGCTCAATAATAAATAAGCTTCCAATTAAATACACAAAAAAATAAAGTAAATAAATAAATGTTGGTATTAATTAAATTATACAAGGAGACATAAATGTATATATTTAATTAGTGCCTTTACTTATTCACCTTTGTTATAATTACCTTATTTTTATTCTCCCTTATATCTTCAACTTTATTTATTACAATTTTTTTAATATATTATTTATGTGTGTGTTTTAATATTTTGTCTGTTTTATTCTTCCTTTGTATTTTTCTACCTTATTTATTTTCACCCATGGTATTTATTTCTGCCTGTCCTTTTTAAATTTCTGTATGCATTTCTGACTCATTATGCAAATGAGGAGGGCTGTGTCTCAAGGGGTCATCTTCTCTGCTATTGGTGGACCAGTCAGACAGGAGAGCTCTAGGCCTACTCTGCCTGCAGACATCAACGATCTTGCCCCTCACACAGTCAGATGGCTTCCTTCAGTGCGCTGAGGTGTTTAACAACTCTGAAGACACTACCAGCCATGTCTTCCTTCTCTTTTCACGTAGACGCTCCGACAGACAGTGCTTTCAGTTTGCTGCATGCATGGACACAGAACTGCGGTACAGCACACAGTAACGATGAAATGTGTGCTGTTATCACATTCTTCCTCTGTATGTACACATAAACAACAAGGCAGGGAATATAAAAGGAATTTATTTTATTGTTTGGGTACATTATTGTTCAGTGTACATGCTCACATCTGAACAAACTTTGCGTGCTTGATAACTCTCTGACCCCCAGACATCTACACGTCAATACCGATTTATATTCATAGCGGCAAGTGCTATGTAGCTCCACATAGGGGACACAGGAAGTGACATATACACTTCATGCGGCGACATAACCGCGTAGGAAATTCACAGCCGCACCGGCAGAGCTCCAGAATATGCAACTCGGCCGGCTCACACGCGGACGCGCTTACAAGTGCGAGGGCCCGCCCAACGCTGCTTGCAGCTTTAATTAGGGCCCGAGCACGACCGTGCGAGGTCCCTATTGAATTCTGCGGATTATATATTTTTTTTTTTTTCTGCAAAGTAGGCCCAAATGACATGGCCTAAACATACTGAAAACTCACCAAAATTTGCAAACATGTCAGAACCGGTGAAAAATTTCGTATTCTACAAGTTTCGCACATGGGCGTGGCAAAATGACTCGCTAGCGCCACCTGAAAATTGGAAATGATTAGCCCCTCGTTCACGTTCAACCTACATGTACGAAATTTTCTGGGGACATGTATCGTATCAAGACGCACAAAAAAGCCTCAAGAACCCATAGCCTAAAGTCAACAGGAAGTCGGCCATTTTGAATTTTATGGCCATTTTGGATGATTTACACACTTCGTACTTTAACGAACTCCTCCTAGGGATTTAGTCGATCGACGTCAAATTTCTGCTGTGCCTTCTAAAGGCATTGACGATGAAAAGTTGTGCTATTTGCGAGTTTTCGTCAATGGGCGTGTCCGTGGCGTCGATGATTCGCAATGAAACAGGAAGTTGTTGTAACTTCAGTGTACATGCTCACATCTGGACCAAACTGTACATGTAGGATGAGAGTCCCGCCCTGAACACATGTACATGCTGACATTCACCCACAGTCATAGCGCCACCTGCTGGCAACAGGAAGTGACTTTTAACGAAGCAGCCCCCGCCGCACGTTTACCTACGTGCACGAATTTTCTGTGGTACGTGTATCTTGTCCAGACGCACAAAAAAGTCTCTTGGAGCCATAGCCTAAACCCAACAGGAAGTCGGCCATTTTGAATTTTACGTCAAATTTTGGATGATTTACACACTTCGTACTTTAACGAACTCCTCCTAGGGATTTAGTCCGACCGACCTCAAATTTGTGCTGTGCCTTCTAAAGGCATTGAAGATGAAAAGTTGTGCTATTTGCAAGTTTTCGTCAATGGGCGTGTCCGTGGCGTGGCGTCAAAGATCAACTCTTCGCCATGACACGGAAGTTGTCGTAACTTCAGTGTACATGCTCACATCTGGACCAAACTGTACATGTAGGATGAGAGTCCCGCCCTGAACACATGTACATGCTGACATTCACAGACAGTCATAGCGCCACCTGCTGGCAACAGGAAGTGACTTTTAACGAAGCAGCCCCCGCCGCACGTTTTACCTACGTGCACGAATTTTCTGTGGTACGTGTATCTTGTCCAGACGCACAAAAAAGCCTCTTGGAGCGATGCCCTAAAATCAACAGGAAGTCGGCCATTTTGAATTTTACGTCAAATTTTGGATGATTTACACACTTCGTACTTTAACGAACTCCTCCTAGGGATTTAGTCCGACCGACTTCAAATTTGTGCTGTGCCTTCTAAAGGCATTGAAGATGAAAAGTTGTGCTATTTGCGAGTTTTCGTCAATGGGTGTGTCCGTGGCGTGGCGTCAGAGATCAAGTCTTCGCCATGACACAGGAAGTTGTTGTAACTTCAGTGTACATGCTCACATCTGAACCAAACTTTACGTGCTTGATAACTCTCCCACCCCGTATGGAGGACCGATCCTGACACAGTCAGAAATAAATACAGAAATAAATAAATGCTCAATAAATAAATAAGCATCCAATTAAATACACAAAAAATAAAGTAAATAAATAAATGTAGGTAGTAATTAAATTATACAAGGAGACATAAATGTATATATTTTAATTAGTGCCTTTACTTATTCACCTTTGTTATAATTACCTTATTTGTTTATTCAACTTTATTTATTACTAATTTTTTTAATGTATTTATTTATGTGTGTGTTTTAATATTTTTGTCTGTTTTATTCTTCCTTTGTATTTATTTACCTTATTTATTTTCACCCATGGTATTTATTTCTGCCTGTCTTTTTTAAATTTTTGTATGCATTTCTGCCTCATTATGCAAATGAGGAGGGGCTGTGTCTCAAGGGGTCATCTTCTCTGCTATTGGTGGACCAGTCAGACAGGAGAGCTCCTACTCTGCCTGCAGACATCAACGATCTTGCCCCTCACACAGTCAGATGGCTTCCTTCAGTGCGCTGAGGTGTTTAACAACTCTGAAGACAATACTACCAGCAATGTCTTCCTTCTCTTTTCACGTAGACGCTCCGACAGACAGTGCTTTCAGTTTGCTGCATGCATGGACACAGAACTGCGGTATAGGGAGAAGCACACGGTCAGCTGGCTGCAGCTAAATCTGGAGTGCACTCGTATTCAATTCTGTATGGTAAATTCAGTTTTAACGGAGCAGAGCGAGCTGACAGGCAGAGTTAGAGACTTTTTCTGTCCGTTTCTCTCTTTACAAAGACGCATGTTGCAGTCAGAGTCTTCTCTGCAATAGACGACGACGAGCACATACAACACAATTTATCAAATTACACAACGGATATACAGTATGAAAATAAGATTGATTGGATTATACTCACAGGAAGTATAAAACCTGTTACATGCGTAAAAGTAATGTCAGGGAAATTACTTTACTTAGATTTAAGTACTGCAGTTGTACATTTGAAATACCTTCCTACCTTTCTGATAGGAAGCCTTCTTGAGGTGGTATAAAACATTTCTTCTTATATTCTGATTTGAGTTGTGGACAACTATGACCACATGAATTAAAAAAATTAAACATTTCACTGCCCAAGTCAGCTATAACACAAGTCTTGTTCATCAGACTACATGCTGTGGACAGATTTTGTCCCAGGATTTATTATGCATTTCTTCTTCTTCGTTGCATGATTTAGAATAATAAGGTGAGAAATGGGTCTATTCTGAGTTCATCCTGCACTGCAGCAGCTATAAAGTCCATTTAATCCCAAAAACGCTTTTCTTTTAGGCAGGCTGGAGCAGAAAACAACTCACCTTTCTCAAGTTGTACAGTAATGTCACATGTGTATGAAGGTGGATCAAACAGCTAATCTTAAATGTCAAAGTAGAGAGGAGCCTAGTAGGCCTATTTATTTTCATTCATTACAATATGAATAAGCTATGCAGACAGTTGTAAAGAAAGAACATCTTTTTCTTCTGTTCTCTACTTGTTATAGTTACACAGTATTAGGGGTGTGGGCTGTATTAAAAGTATCCACTGTTCTCCATGCTCTAACACACAGTAACGATGAAATGTGTGCTGTTCTCACATTCTTCCTCTGTATGTACACATAAACAACAAGGCAGGGAAATATAAAAGGAATTTATTTTATTGTTTGGGTACATTATTGTTCAGTGTACATGCTCACATCTGAAACAAACTTTACGTGCTTGATAACTCTCCCACCCCGCAGACATCTACACGTCAATACCGATTTATATTCATAGCGGCAAGTGCTATGTAGCTCCACATAGGGGACACAGGAAGTGACATATAACACCTTCATGCGGCGTCATAACCGCGTAGCAAATTCACAGCCGCACCGGCAGAGCTCCAGAATATGCAACTCGGCCGGCTCACACGCGGACGCGCTTATAAGTGCGAGGGCCCGCCCAACGCTGCTTGCAGCTTTAATTTTTTTTTTTTTTTTTTTTTTTTTTTCTGCAAAGTAGGCCCAAATGACATGGCCTAAACATACTCGAAAACTCACCAAAATTTGCAAACATGTCAGAACCGGTGAAAAATTTCGTATTCTACAAGTTTCGCACATGGGCGTGGCAAAATGACTCGCTAGCGCCACCTAGAAAATTGGAAATGATTAGCCCCTCGTTCACGTTCAACCTACATGTACGAAATTTTCTGGGGACATGTATCGTATCAAGACGCACAAAAAAGCCTCAAGAACCCATAGCCTAAAGTCAACAGGAAGTCGGCCATTTTGAATTTTATGGCCATTTTTGGATGATTTACATACTTCGTACTTTAACGAACTCCTCCTAGGGATTTAGTCGGATCGACCTCAAATTTCTGCTGTGCCTTCTAAAGGCATTGACGATGAAAAGTTGTGCTATTTGCGCGTTTTCGTCAATGGGCGTGTCCGTGGCGTCGATGATTCGCAATGAAACAGGAAGTTGTTGTAACTTCAGTGTACATGCTCACATCCGGACCAAACTGTACATGTAGGATGAGAGTCCCGCCCTGAACACATGTACATGCCGACATTCACCCACAGTCATAGCGCCACCTGCTGGCAACAGAAAGTGACCTTTAACGAAGCAGCCCCCGCCGCACGTTTCACCTACGTGCACGAATTTTCTGTGGTACGTGTATCTTGTCCAGACGCACAAAAAAGTCTCTTGGAGCCATAGCCTAAACCCAACAGGAAGTCGGCCATTTTGAATTTTACGTCAAATTTTGGATGATTTACACACTTCGTACTTTAACGAACTCCTCCTAGGGATTTAGTCCGACCGACCTCAAATTTGTGCTGTGCCTTCTAAAGGCATTGAAGATGAAAAGTTGTGCTATTTGCAAGTTTTCGTCAATGGGCGTGTCCGTGGCGTGGCGTCAAAGATCAGCTCTTCGCCATGACACGGAAGTTGTCGTAACTTCAGTGTACATGCTCACATCTGGACCAAACTGTACATGTAGGATGAGAGTCCCGCCCTGAACACATGTACATGCTGACATTCACCCACAGTCATAGCGCCACCTGCTGGCAACAGGAAGTGAATTTTAACGAAGCAGCCCCCGCCGCACGTTTTACCTACGTGCACGAATTTTCTGTGGTACGTGTATCTTGTCCAGACGCACAAAAAAGTCTCTTGGAGCCATAGCCTAAACCCAACAGGAAGTCGGCCATTTTGAATTTTACGTCAATTTTGGATGATTTACACACTTCGTACTTTAACGAACTCCTCCTAGGGATTTAGTCCGACCGACCTCAAATTTGTGCTGTGCCTTCTAAAGGCATTGAAGATGAAAAGTTGTGCTATTTGCAAGTTTTCGTCAATGGGCGTGTCCGTGGCGTGGCGTCAAGATCAGCTCTTCGCCATGACACGGAAGTTGTCGTAACTTCAGTGTACATGCTCACATCTGAACCAAACTTTACGTGCTTGATAACTCTCCCACCCCGTTATGGAGGACCGATCCTGACACAGTCAGAAATAAATACAGAAATAAATAAATGCTCAATAAATAAATAAGCATCCAATTAAATACACAAAAAATAAAGTAAATAAATAAATGTAGGTAGTAATTAAATTATACAAGGAGACATAAATGTATATATTTTAATTAGTGCCTTTACTATTCACCTTTGTTATAATTACCTTATTTGTTTATTCAACTTTATTTATTACAAATTTTTTAATGTATTTATTTATGTGTGTGTTTTAATATTTTTGTCTGTTTTATTCTTCCTTTGTATTTATTTACCTTATTTATTTTCACCCATGGTATTTATTTCTGCCTGTCTTTTTTAAATTTTTGTATGCATTTCTGCCTCATTATGCAAATGAGGAGGGGCTGTGTCTCAAGGGGTCATCTTCTCTGCTATTGGTGGACCAGTCAGACAGGAGAGCTCCTACTCTGCCTGCAGACATCAACGATCTTGCCCCTCACACAGTCAGATGGCTTCCTTCAGTGCGCTGAGGTGTTTAACAACTCTGAAGACAATACTACCAGCAATGTCTTCCTTCTCTTTTCACGTAGACGCTCCGACAGACGGTGCTTTCAGTTTGCTGCATGCATGGACACAGAACTGCGGTACAGCACACAGTAACGATGAAATGTGTGCTGTTCTCACATTCTTCCTCTGTATGTACACATAAACAACAAGGCAGGGAAATATAAAAGGAATTTATTTTATTGTTTGGGTACATTATTGTTCAGTGTACATGCTCACATCTGAAACAAACTTTACGTGCTTGATAACTCTCCCACCCCGCAGACATCTACACGCCAACACCGATTTATATTCATAGCGGCAAGTGCTATGTAGCTCCACATAGGGGACACAGGAAGTGACATATAACACCTTCATGCGGCGTCATAACCGCGTAGCAAATTCACAGCCGCACCGGCAGAGCTCCAGAATATGCAACTCGGCCGGCTCACACGCGGACGCGCTTATAAGTGCGAGGGCCCGCCCAACGCTGCTTGCAGCTTTAATTGTACTTTGTGTTTAGTGGAACTATCCACCTTCCTTGCTTATTAGCTGTACATTGTGTTTAGGGAAACCATTTGCATACCTTTGTTTGTTAGCATGGGTGCAGTGGAGAAATTCCCTTAGTGTTTTTGTTTACTATTGTGTTAGTTTTCACCAGGTGGAGTGGGTGCTGTGCTCTTTGTGTTCTTTTGTAGCAAGAATCAACTCTGCTTAAATAGATGGGTACAAGCCTCCTTTTGAGGACCTTTTTTTATTTTAACTTGGTTTGTTATTTTCACAGCACCCTCGTCCACCCTCCTTTTGTTTATTGTTACCTGTCTACATCTCTTCTGTTACCAATAAGTTACCTTGTTAAGATCTACCAGTTGTGCCTATATGTTTATGGCCCCCACTCCCCTAGACCAACAAGGGGTCGTAACAATGTTTTTTCTACCAGAGCAGTAAAAGTTTAGCTGGCTGATGCTTCCATGCTGTAAGCTAACGTTACCATTTTATTGACAATTAGTGATCAGCTGATTGTCTCGCTAACGTAACTGCAAAAGCCAAACCACAGCGCTGGAGAACAACGAGGCTACATGAATTTAATCCAACTAACATTACATATTTTACACCACTGACAGGAGAAATACGTCAGGTCTGTCTGTGATTATGGACAGCTTCTAGCTAAAGCTATCAAACAACAGATTTCATTTGCATCGCTAAAGTGCAACTAACTTAATTACCTGTCCAAGGAAAACAGACAAATTCAGCTCCGCTTTGAAAACATCTGTCCCACATCAAAGCCTTCCATCTGGGAAAATCCACACCGATTTATATCTGATTGTTTGCCGTCAGCTGTCTGCATCTGTCCGACTCCTCTGGCTTCATGGTATAAAAATCCACAGGCTGTCGGCTCTCGTGCTAAATAACATGTGTGCTCGTTCATTTATCCAAATGTCACTTCTCTTCTTACTTCTAATAAACCAGAAGACTACTCAGAGACTGCATTATTATTTTTCTCTTCCTCTTCTACAGACGCATTATGTAAGGTCTTTATACACCACTGAAAACATAGTTATGGATATTATATTGCATTTCTGTCAATAAATCCTCAGCTATATTACACACTGAACCTTTAAGAAGGCCAAATTCCCACGCCAAGTTCTTGTCAGCTTTTACAGAGGAGCAATAGAAAGCATCCTGACTGGAAACATCACTAACTGGCATGGGATGTGCACGACCCAGGACCAGCGGGTGACTGAAACTGCTCAGAAGGTCACGGAGCCCAAAGGATACTAAAGGACAGTACCCACCCAGCCACAGCCTGTTCACCCTGCTGCCTTCTGGGAAGAGAGACAGAAGTTTCAGCTGCCGCACCACCAGACAGCTTTCCCCCTCAAGCTATAAGACTCTTAAACTCTAATTCATCCTCAGCACTGCTCCACTGAATACAGTTTATTTCTGTTTACCATTTTTATAATTGCGTCTGTGTTAATGTATATTGTCTGCTACATAGCAGAAGGGAGTTACAAAACTCAATTTCACTCTATAATCGGTTACAAACCTACCTACGTACCTAATCGCTGGCTTCCATCAACAACAATTCACGCATGCGTGCTATAAATAGGGCGGGAATAAGTAGGCACAGCTGGACCTCTTTGTAAATACTTTGCAGTGGATGGCAGTAATGCACCATATGGCTGCCAACCGCCATAATACTCCACAGAAGAAGAAGACGAGCGGGAAGGGTGGAGCGGGGCCAATTTGTCTACGCAGGCCCTTCTTTTCCAGTGTTGGCTTCATGGTTGGCCCTCGTTGTATACGCCCACGTATACAGTGTATAACGCATGCGCAGTAGGTGTCGAGTAATTCGGCGCTGAAAAGGAAGAAGTAGCAGTGATAACCTCAGCTGCAGTAGCAAGGGGAACTACAGCACTATAAACTACAACAGCGTCTACCTAGTTGCTTTGCTTTCGAGCATCGTGACACAGCACAGAGTTTGGAACATGGCCGATAAAGAGGGTAGGTTTACTATAACTACCTAGCGTATAAAGCCGGGTCCCGTTTTCCTCGTGTGCGGCTCCACAGCCGTTCAACTGTGCCATGGGCGCTAGCATGACATGCTAGTTTATTATAGTAACGTTACCATCAGGAGGCTAATTTGTTTCAGCCAGCATGTCTGACATGGTGTTCTTTTAAAAACTGAGCAAAGTGTCAGATAACCAAATTCAATAGCACGTATGTCAACTTAAGAAATAGTTTTGTTGATGGTACGCTTCCACAGTCCTCCATCATCAAAATAACGTTAACTTTACACCGTAGTGCGTGGTAGCGAGCAGTAACTTACACCAGTCCTGAATTCAGGGAAGAGGGTTAACCATACCGAATATCTTACCATTGTTTAAGTTCTTTGTCAGTCTTCTGCCACAGAGTATCGTTCATGTAATTTGAAGGAAGCTAGCATTTAACTGTTTTAACGTAAACGCACGTTGAGCTCTCGTCTGTTAAGGTTGCTTCAGCTGTCCAGTGTCCAGCAGTACCAGACTTGTTACACTTACTACGTAACAGTAATTGTGTGTGCTTAATCTACTTTAGTAAATACACAAATGTACTGAGGGAAACTCACAGCAGTTTCCATTTTTTTTTACCGGTGTACCTGTAACATACACCATGTTGTTCTGCTGAAGTGTATGATGACGCAGTGGAAGAAAGGGTCATCAATGAGGAGTACAAGATTTGGAAGAAAAACACACCTTTCCTGTACGACCTGGTGATGACCCATGCACTGGAGTGGCCCAGCCTTACTGTCCAGTGGCTTCCAGATGTCAGCAGGTATTTACATTATCTCCATCTTACTGCTGAAACAATGGTTTAACCCCAGCAACTTTGTCAACAAGTGTTTCTATCTTTACATCCTGGGTCTCTGTATGCTGGAGTGTTCCTGCGACATCTGTTTCTCTTGGTCCTGTCTTATTTTGTGCAACAAAATTGTGCTTCAAAGCCAACATCTGGTCAGGAGTGGGACATGAGATGAAATAAGATTTTACAAGTTTTTAATGTTAAAAAAAAAACATTAAACATGTGTCATTGTTTGTATTGTGGTGGACAGCAACAAATAAATCAATGTATGGGAAGCACTGGGCTCAGGGTCCAAAATTAGCACCAGCCAAATGCTGGTAAAATATGCAATTGGCTAGTAGATTTACTTCCTCACCAGTCAACAAACAATGGTAATCTATTGAGTGGCTGGTAAAATTTGAGCAGTCACTAGCCATTGGCTGGTGGACAAAAGTCAATTTTGCACCCTGACTGGACTTTAATAAAACTGTAGAACATTCAAAAGCACATCCCTGTGTATGTATGACTGGTTACCAAATACTTATATTACCAAATACTAATTCACTAAGAGATTCGTTGAAGCATTTTTATTAATACCTTGGAATTCTTCCTGTGTAAAAGCCTATTCATAGTTTTCAGTCACGTGACATGCACTGTGACCTGGAGGGCAAAATAAGAGACCAACATAGCAGCTCACACCGCGACTCACCCGTAGAGATGCTGTAAAAGCTGTTACATTTTATTTGGATCACCACTCAGCTTAAGAAAAAGAAGGATATGAACACAAATTGCAAGTGTTGGGCACTTCCGATCCATGTTGCGGCATCCGCTGCCGCATTTGTTCCATTAAAAACCGCCAGGTACCTGCCACCGCTCGACTGCAGTGATGTTTGCGTTTACCTTGTATGGAATGCTGCACCTAACACAGCCCAGGCTTGTCTCTTCCTCGATTAGTGCATCCAAAAGCACAACAACCATCCAGCATTTTTGCAACACTAAAGTAACAAACTCAAAGTAACAGTGTATCACATGCCTCCTGGTTGGCGGGCAGCGGAAAATAACTTATTTTTTGCCTTCTAAGAGAGTTTTCCTTGGAATGTGATGTCACGTGAAAACTATGAATTGTGTTACTATTTTTCTTTAACTATCAGCAGTCATTGACTTTGAAGAATCACATTTGCCTCTTTCATACCAAAAGCCCTGGTCTAATTTTAAACTTAAAGACAAAGCTACTTTTGCTACTGAATATAGATATAGATCATGTCCATGTTGTCAATTTTGCAGGCCTGAGGGGAAGGACTACACCATTCACAGACTGGTTTTGGGGACTCATACATCAGATGAGCAGAATCACCTTGTGATTGCCAGTGTTCAGGTACCAAATGATGATGCCCAGTTTGACGCGTCGCACGACAGTGAGAAAGGAGGTAAATACACAAAGAGTACTGCAGTAAAATATTTTGGACATACTTGGGAATTTGTGCTTGTTACCACTATAAAGAATGTCTTTGCATGGTCAGGGGAGTAGGTGTATTTGTTGTCGATGTAATGTCATTTCTAGAATGCTTTTGTTTTTTTACTTGATTCTTACCAAAATACATAGTGTGGATCTGGAAGGCCTAACATGTGTTTCCCTTTAGGAGGTTTTGTACCTCACCATATAATTTTGTCAGTATTAAGTTAAACAAAATAAGTTATAAATCCTTTCAATCTTTATGCTGAAACTGTTATTCTATCTTCCAGCAGGTATGTGTATGGGTGCCCAGCTGTGTGTAGGTGTGCTGCAAGCTCACTGATCTCTTGGTGTGTTACTAGAGGTAGTATAAGTATGGCCACTGAAAATTTTTAAGGTACAGTCGAAGTCTAAACCTCAATACTCACAAAACCAATCTAGTGCACATATCAGAATAAAGGGGTAAAGTAATAGTTAACTCCATATTGATTTGATCTTAAAACATTTGAGCACAGCTGCTGTAAACCCTCAGTAGCTGATAAATACAACAGTTCCCAGGCAAAGTGATTGTGTGAGAATATATAAATCAATATTGGTCTGGTGTCATTTCCTACCTTGAATGTACTACAGTCTGGTTGTATTCTCTTCTCAGAGTTCGGTGGATTTGGCTCAGTAAGTGGAAAGATAGAGATTGAGATCAAGATCAACCACGAGGGAGAGGTAAACCGAGCCCGCTTCATGCCCCAGAATCACTGCATCATTGCCACTAAGACTCCCACCTCCGACGTTTTGGTCTTCGACTACAATAAGCACCCGTCTAAGCCAGGTTGGATCACTGCTTTGCTTATATACTTAAGACTACAGGTGTTATAATGGGCACACAGTTAATCACACACCATGAAGGTGAACGTGTAGTGCAGCGTGCGTTTGTGTGTTTCAGATCCCAGTGGGGAGTGTAGTCCTGACTTGAGGCTGAAAGGCCACCAGAAAGAAGGGTATGGCCTTTCCTGGAATCCCAACCTCAGCGGCAACCTACTCAGTGCCTCAGATGACCATGTAAGTGACTAGAACTATAAGCTAACAGTCTTCATGTACAGGTTATCCAATGCAGACAGGAGATCAGTCAGAAAGAAGGGTCCAAAAGGTTGGTTCCGACTGAAAGCAGAGTGAATTTTAAAGATGGTGGGATTATTGTCAGGGTTTACTTAGAAAGACGCTAGTAGATGTTATGAACACTGTTCCCTGTAGACTGTGCAAACCTGATGCTTACTCCAAAGCTGTGGGGCTACACACTGGAGCAGGACAGGTATAATGGCAGAAGACATCGCCTACACAATATACACACAGTTACAGACAGTAAAGGTGATGTTGCTATAGACTAAATGAAAAATGGTACAGATATTTATAGTAGTGTTAATGATAACAATCGTAATGTTAATGATTATAATAACATTAATAACAATAGGGCTAGTAACAATAGTTGTTGTAGCAGAGGGTGTCGAGCAGGAACACGGGGGCAGCAGGTGACCCGCAGCCACAGATCCAGACTCCACAGCTCCAGAGCCAGAAAACCTGCAGGAAGTGATAGGAGGAGAGAGGAGAGGGACGAGAAAGCACAAGACTACCAGAAAGGGGAGAAGTTGTGTTAGTAACATGCAATAATGGGAGGTGAGAGGTGAAAAAAGGCGGTCCTTGAAATTTGCGTAATGTGAGACTTAAACAACATGTCCTGATCAAAGATAACTCCAAGATTCATCACAGTGGTGCTGGAGGCCAGGGCGATGCCATCAAGGGAAACTATATCTTTAGATAATGCGTCACGGAGGTGCTTAGGCCCCAGAACAATAACTTCAGTTTTATCTACGTTTAACATTAGAAAATTACAAGTCATCCAGGTTTTAACATCCTGAAGGCACATTTGAAGTTTAGCTAACTGATGAGTTTCATCTGGTTTGATCGATAGATATAACTGAGTATCATCTGCATAACAATGAAAGCTTATGGAATATTTCCTGATAATATTGCCTAAAGGAAGCATATATAAAGTGAAGAGGATTGATCCGAGGACAGATCCTTGAGGAACTCCATGACTAACTTTGGCGTGCATGGAGGACTCATCGTTAACATGTACAAACTCAAATCGATCTGATAAATAGGACTTAAACCAGCTTAGAGCGGTTCCTTTAATGCCAATTAGATGTTCCAGTCTCTGTAATAGGATCTGATGGTCAATGGTATCAAATGCAGCACTAAGATCTAATAACCAGTACAGAGACAAGTCCTTTGTCTGATGCAATTAGGAGGTCGTTTGTAATTTTCACCAGTGCTGTCTCTGTGCTATGATGAGCTCTAAATCCTGACTGAAAATCCTCAAATAAACTATTGCTCTGTAGAAAGTCACACAGCTGTTTAGCAACTTCTTTCTCCAGGATCTTAGAGAGAAATGGAAGGTTAGGTATAGGTCTATAGTTGGCTAAAACATCTGGATCAAGTTTGGGCTTTTTCAGAAGAGGTTTAATTACAGCTACTTTAAAGTACTGTGGTACATAGCCTGTTGATAGAGATAGATTGATCACATCTAGTAGAGAAGTGCTGACTAAGGGTAAAACTTCTTTAAGCAACCTAGTCAGGATGGGGTCTAACTGTGCTTTCAGACCAAATGTGAATTTTTGCCTTGCGACGCTTTCCTCGCGTGAGTACATTCGCTGCAAATGTTCACACACAACGCGAGAAGGCGATTTTAACGTGAATAAAGACAACAACCCAAAGTAAACATTTTGTTGTGATTATATGGCAATAAACGGATCAAACTGATGCCAAAATAACTACAATATGGTGCAGATTTGTCTGTCAGCAGGACAGCAACTTCTAAAATGTTTGTTTTCTGAATGGAGTTCGGATCGATCAGGGCTATGCTATGCTAACATGGTCACAGTAAAGTACAATGATAGCTGGAATAAAGTTACATACACGTTTTCTGAACTCTCCAGGTAGTTCAACCTCGACACCAACAACACTGGAACCGGATGTGCACGGAATCTAGCTGCTGAGAAGCTCGAGTGAAGATAAATCAACGTCGTAATCCTAAAAACTAAAGTAAAAAGCTAATTTAATGAAAGCAGTTTATTTTCCAGGTTGGTGGAACGCCAGTTCCTCTCAAGTTTCCGCGATATTTGCTTTAATTTGCGAGTTTCAGTATTATACCATGGAGCTAACCGTCTTTGTTTTATTATTGTGTTTTTTAGAGGGGCTACAGAGTCGAGTGTCATTCGCAGCGAGCCTGCAGCACTATCAACAAGATGATCGATTTGGGAGGGACTGAAATTAGCATAGGAGTCCTCCGTTACTTTGTGACTTGATAATGAATTTAGAGCTGATGGAATCGCATCCTTAAATTTAGCTACAGCACTATCAGACAGACATCTTGTATAGAAATTTTTGCCCAATGGCGAGTAGTTCAGCAATACAAACTCAAAAGTTATCAAACAGTGGTCGGACAAAGAGGGATTCTGTGGAAACACTATTAAATGTTCAATTTCAATACCATATACCAAAACAAGGTCGAGGGTGTGGTTAAAACAGTGAGTCGGTTCATGAACACTCTGAGAGAAGCCAATGGAATCTAACAGAGAGATAAACGCAGTACTGAAGCTGTCATTCTCAACGTCCGCATGAATATTAAAATCCCCTACAATAATAACTGTCTGTTTTAAGGACTAAAGTTGACAAAAACTCTGCAAATTCAGATAAGAATTCAGAGTACGGGCCAGGTGCTCGGTACACTATAACGAAGAGAATTGGTTGCAGTGATTTCCAACTTGGGTGCGAAAGACCAAGAACAAGGCTTTCAAATGAGTTATAGTTTAGTTTAGGTTTAGAGCTGATTAGTAGGCTAGAGTCGAAGATAGCTGCAACTCCACCTCCTCGGCCTGTGCCTCGAGGAATGTGAGTATTAATATGACTGGGAGGGGTGGATTCATTTAGGCTAGCATATTCTCCATCACCCAGCCAGGTTTCAGTAAGACAAAATAAATCAATATCATAATCTGATATTAGTTCATTTACTAGTACACCTTTAGAAGAGAGAGATCTGATGTTTAAGAGTCCACATTTAACTCTCCTATTCGTTTGCACTATTGCTCTTGTGGTTTTAATCTTTATGAGGTTTTTATGTACAGCTCCTCTTCTGTTTACCTTTGATTTAAATAATTTCGATGGTCGGGGGGCAGACACCGTCACTATAGGATTTTCACTAAGTAACTCCTGAAATGGAGGAGCAGAGAAGTGTGTTAGACTGCGACTCTGCCTCCTGGTCTCAACTCTGGGTTGTCATTGATTTGGACCTCTAATAATTTGATTTGCTGCTTCAGTAGGCCACACTGACTACAGCTACAGCAACCCCAAAGGGTCAAAACTCAAACCCAAAAACCCAGCCTACAAATATGGCTAACACTAGGTGGAGAAAGGGCAGCACAATGTTGTGTCAGTGGACATTTATCTATATGTGATGTACATATTAGGCTTAGGTAGTACAAAGCAATTTGTATTTTCAGCAAAAACTAAAGTATATTTGCATTTTTATGTGCCTTTTTATAGAGAAATGTTTATTATATAAATGTTTCATAGTTGCTCTACGTACTGTAATTTTAATTTACAGAAAGAAAACAGAACAATTCTGCAGCACACGTTTTTCAAAAAGTTTGGATTTGCAGGCACAGGCATTTTTTATTCATAGACCAGCAATATATCAATTATTGCAGATTCCCACCCCTAGTGATTACTATGTGTAAAAGTCAGTTTAACTGATAATGTTGAGGAGGGTAAATAATGACTAGTGATGAGGCTAAGATTAAATTTCTTTTGTATTTTACTGAAAAACGCATATTAGTGCTTTGCATGTATTAATCCATTTGCATGCACTTTGTATTATATTTTAGTCAGCAGAATAGCTCCATGCCTGGTTGATACTATTATTCACACGTTCTATCATTTAAAAAATATATATTTTACGGGTCACGGTGGACATAATTTCACTATTTTATATGCTATTAGGCAGTGCAATCTATAACAACCAATCCTATTGTGTATATAATAATATATATAAATATATAATAACTTAAATAAATGTAGGGAAGTAGATGTATTAACTGTTAGAAAACAAAGTACTCAGGTAAAGTTCAAGTACCTCAATTTGTACGTACAGTACTGAAGTGAATGTACTTGGTTACTTGCCTCGACTGTGGGTTGTATACGCAGACACTTAAAGATTGCCCACACAGCATTAATTGATAAATCAAAGCAATAAGCAGTTTGTAAGTGTCACAGCAGAATTCAAAATCTAAAATGTAAAGTGGACATGTTGTGGAATGGAAGAGTAAAACCTCATGTGTATGGTCCTGTAAACATGAGCTCACACTTCAGTGGCTCAGAAGAGGAAGGAAAACTTTTGTTCCCATTTTTTAATTTGATTCAGCATTTCCTCATTTATAATGTACAGATGGACTGTAGTCTTGTCCAGGTTCAAAGTTGTAAACATCAAACTTCTGAAGTAACAAACATGCTGGAGACTCGGATGAAACTTCAGGGTGTACCTGGTGTACAGCAGTGATTCCCAAACAGAAGAACTTGTACCTCTGCAGTTGCCTGGGGGTACATGGAAAGATTGTGGAGTAGCTCCTGTAGTGGGAAAGGTCCATATGAAGGAGTGGCTCGTGCTGTGGGTGTACATTAGACAAAAAAGGAACCAATGGTTAACGGTTTCATCTTCTGCTGACTTCATTGCTGCAGCCTCAAACCATTGAGGATGTTGTTTGAAAGTAGTGATGACAAATTGTTAGTATGCTCAGTGATGCAGCGCTTTCCCAGCTCATAACTGATCATTATAGCAAGTGGATAAAAACATTTATTGTGCTCTCCCCTTTTTTTTCTCTCCAGACCATTTGTCTATGGGACATCGGAGCCGGCCCAAAGGAAGGAAAGATTGTGGATGCTAAGACCATCTTCACCGGCCACACAGCAGTGGTGGAAGATGTTTCCTGGCATTTGCTCCACGAATCTCTGTTTGGCTCAGTGGCTGACGACCAGAAACTCATGATGTAAGTAGGTGACACAAATGGCGACTCTGTTGTCTGAACAGATTCATCAAGTTAAAATGGCTCCATTTAATTTATTTGTAACCAAATAAATGATGTCCCTGCTGCCTCTGACCCTGCTTAATCCTCCACCAGATGGGACACTCGGTCCAACAACACATCCAAAGCCAGCCACTCAGTAGACGCTCACACTGCTGAAGTTAACTGTCTGAGCTTCAACCCCTACAGCGAGTTCATTCTTGCCACTGGTTCTGCTGATAAGGTAGAGAAGAGGCAAAACATATCTTTAACTCTAACATTTAATATATTGGAGTAAAAACTGCAAAGCTTGTTTGTTTCTCTCAGACTGTTGCACTGTGGGATCTAAGGAACCTCAAACTGAAGCTCCACTCCTTTGAGTCCCACAAAGATGAAATTTTCCAGGTAAGAACTTTAAAAAAAAATCCTGTTAATACTTTCCCGCCGTGTGTGTTGATCCGTGTAATCAGAATCGGAAGCACAGGGAGATGGCGCTAACAGCCTTCATATATAATTAATATTTTCATGGACCGGCCTTTAAGTTGCAGCGGATAAATGCAACAAAATAAACTGATTTGACCGGCATAAAAACCAATGTAAATCCAATGTGTACTCGCAACTTAGCAGCGTCCTCGTAACATCGCGCAAACAACATAACATGAGTAACATCCTCATGTTACATGAGATAACTGTTGTTGTGATTTGGCGCTATATAAATCAAATTTTATTGAATCCTCTCTGCCCCAACGCTGTCTGGTCGCTATGGTAATGTTTAAACATGCCTTCAAAATAAGATACACCACAAAAAGAAATATAAAGAAGAATACAACTCACCATAATGCTGAATGAGTGGGAGCCCTGAGCCTGTTTCTCTGTATCGTGATAGTCCCATCTAGTGCTAATGAGAGACAATGACACCCGTGTTGCTTATGTCCAGTCTACTCCGTAATTTTGTTTTGGTTGCCGTCACTGCAGAAAACCCTGCTTCACACATATAGGATGTCAGAAATGGCAACAGTGTTTTCAGGGCTGCTGTGGCGATCTCAGGGTATTCTGCCATGACTTTAATCCAGAACACCGGCAGAGTTGTTGTCTCGAACATACTTTTAAGGCCACCGTCATTTGCGATCTCAAGCAGTTGATCATCTTTTTGTACAGACATGCTGGCATAACCTGGTTTGTTGACAAATGGGTCGCAAATCCATTCCTTGGTAGTTTGTGGGTCTTTCAAAAGCGAAGACAGGTGATCATGCACCAGCTGGGAGAATGAAGGCTCTGGGTCTGTCTCTTCCAAAATCCCTGCTAATGTTGGAAAGGTTCTCAGTCATCCAGGTCATAGTTATTCAATGAAGGCCGAGGTCAAGGGCAACTGGACTTGGTTGAAGATATTAGAAGACGTTTTGTCAAATATACCTCTGTGCACGTGCCGTCCCCACAAATCCAGTTTGGTTTTAAATGCAGCTACTTTATCTGCCAATTTGAAGACAGTTCGAGTTTTGCAACCCATTCCTCTTCACTGAAATGTGCTGCCAGCGGTGATTTTTTTTATTTATTTTTCTGCGATAAATCTCTGCAACGGCTCTTGTAATTCAAAGCGTCTGGTCAGCGATCTCCCTCGGGATAACCATCTTATATCTGTATATAAGAGAAGGCGTCTGTGCTGCGTGTCCATCTCCTCACAAAGCTGCTCGAACAGGCGCGAGTTAAGGGCGTGTGCTTTGATGTGGTTAATAACTTTGACGACATCATTCAATACACTGTTAAGTTCCGGTGGCATTTTTTGGCTAGCCAGCATTTCTCTGTGACTGACACAATGTGTAGACTCATATTCAGGTGCAACCTCTTCAATCTGAGCAGTTAAACCAGACAGCCACCCAGTCACGGCAGCAGCTCTATCTGTGCATATGCCGACACAAAAGGACCATTTCAATTTTCCTGATCTGTAATCATCCAGTGACTTGAATAGTTCTGTGGTTTTGGTTGGCAACAATAGTGCACATAACAGAAGTAATGTGGAAAAGTAATATTATTACAGAACTGTCCATGATGAAGCAGGCTGCTTTTTATTGTGTCAGGGCTCGCCACATGTCCAAACGAGTGGATTTTTTGCAGGGCATGTGGAAGAGAAATTTACTAGCAGACAAGTCATAAACAAAAAAATACAGCATGTCTAAACATTGTGTGCCACTCATTCCTCTATTTAGTTAAATTCAAACATTCAGACCACCAATTTGAAAATATTTTTTCCCCACAATACGTCCCACTCAGAATGCCTTGATCGATCTATCTATCTTAAGCTCTGAACATACGAACTACAAAATGACTCAAATAAAAAATACAATAGCCATATGTCATTTCCAGTACTGGTCTGTTCTGTGAAAAACAAAAGGTCACTTAGGGGCTTATCTGAACATTGGTATCACCTTTTGTTAAATACAAGGTGAAAACGTGACATAAAGCCACTTTAATAAAAGTCAGAAATTGAATAATTGATATAGTGACACTGTTTGGATGCTTTCTACTGTTCATCTGAGTTCTGCATTTGCAAATTGTTTTAATATAGCTAAAGCCGTCTTCTGAGGTGCCACCAAGCCTAAGAAGTTTTTTATTTACAAAAAGTTCATGCTGCTATACTACTGTCACTACATTGACCTGCCAGTGACCAACTTTTACATTCATTAGGTACAATGGTCTCCTCACAATGAGACGATCCTGGCCTCCAGCGGCACCGACCGACGTCTCAATGTCTGGGATCTCAGGTAAGAAGTGTCCACCGTGATGCTCATTTTTATCAGCAGAGTTCAAAGGCGTTTTGATAGTTTCATCTGCAATAGAAATTCCTGCCTACATTGGTATTTTTGATTATGGCGTCATTTCTCTTCATATCCCTAAAATCTGTACAACCTGAGCTAAAAGGTAATGTAAGCCAATAAATCATAATAATTGATATACAAATACAAAAATCAGACCTGTTTTTCAATCTAATTTTACTAAAACACAACATGTTGATCCAAAAGATTTGTAATGGTGCTTTCAGACCACATGCGAATTTAGTCCTCGCAACGCTTTCCTTGCGTGAGGACATTCGCTGCAAGTGTTCACACACAACGCAAGAAGGCGATTACAACCTGCAAATATTCGCTCGAGTTGGAAATCTTCAACTCACACGAAGGCCTTCGCGCCGCCTGACAGGAAATCGCAGCTCTACGCGTCTTTGCATATTCTTTGTATGTAAACTCACCGCCTCGAACGCTCGCTTCGCTTTTGTCTGAAAACACAGTCAATGTAGAAACATGAACAAAATATTTCGTAACACTCCACGAGTTATTTGAACTCTGTGCAAAGGCGTTTCATTGTACAACCGCTATAATGTTCACTTGGGGTAGTCGTCATGGCAGTTACTGTCAACCATGACACGTAGGGGTGCTGTGCTCGGGTGTAGAGCCCAACCAATAAATTGGGTTGCTAATATGAGCTAATAGCAGATAAATTTGGAACAGCCTATAAATGACTTTAAAGAACGGAGAGAGTGAAGATCATGTTATGTTGTTGTGTTTGTCCACCAGAGCACTCTGCTACTCCCCTGTTGGCTACACCACAAAACACAGCAATCAGTTGTATTTGTTTTTCAAAGTACTACTTATAAAAGTTTAAGAAAAAGTTGATTGTTAAACTGCAGTATGTCATGTTATCTTGGTGAGGTCTCATAACTACTTAAAATTGAATATTCCAATATATCAGCCAATATTCTTTTTTCCCCTTCTTTTCAGAAACACACAACATATTTAAAGATTGTCACAAACACATAACGAATGTTAGGAATAGACAGAATAATCCTCTAATATCAAAATTGGTATCAGTCTTAAAAATCCCGTCGTGATGACCTCCTGGGGTGAGATGTTGTGTAACAACGTGATTACACGAGTAACAGAAGCCACAGCTTTCTGCTGCTAAAAGAATGATTGCTCCAGCTAAATCCATGTATGGTTCGTTCTTTGGTTATTTCGTTTCAAAACCAAATCAGAAAAAAACAAATTCTAAGCAGCTGAATTTGTTCTAAACAAACTTTCTAAATTCTACCATCTCACAAAGAAAATAAAGCTCAGGTCGAAACAGTGTAGAGAGGCTGAACGGAAATTACCAGAACATTTTAATCCGTGTACACGGATTCAGCTATTTCACATTTTCCTTTAGATCAATTTAAACAGAATCATGCAAACATTGATCTCTGTTCAGTTGTCAGTTTGAAATATTAGTTATTTTTATAGCGGGAACAACACACTTGACATACAGTACAATGATGAGTAATTACTTCAAATAAACAGTTTTTTGTTGGACTTTGTTTTTGTAGTAAAATTGGGGAGGAGCAGTCGGCAGAGGACGCTGAGGATGGCCCGCCAGAGCTGCTGGTAAGTGAGCTCCTAAAACCAAGAGTACTCTTGAATCTTTGAATAAAATAAGTCATCATGGGATCCTTCGTTATGTCAGTAGCCATAATGGTGTTTCCCACAGGATTTTAAGAGACTATGGTGAGTGAGGCTATCTATGAAGAACTTTGTACGCTTGTAAACAATGTTGTGCTCTAATAAACTATTTAATCATAGACACATTGTAGAGCTATAAATGGTGATGAAACGGCAACAGAAGTCAACAAATGTATTTAATGTTTTTCCAAATCAAAGAATAGAAGATAAAATAAGTAATTTCCCTGACATGTTATTGTTTTTGGGTTTTTTAAAAAACTTTTATTGGACACATAATATGTTTTATACTTTCTGTGAATATAATCCAATTAATCTGATTTCCGTACTGTATAGGCACCTTAATTTGAAACCCGGGTGATGTGTGTATCCTCCTCGTGCTAAATTCATTCCAGTCATAAATCCATTCAAGTCCAACCCAGTTTGATAAATAATGTTGTATGTTCTTGTACGGCGTAACATGAAGACCTCACAGCCTCTCTTCAGGTAGGACTCTCACACTGCAGCACGTGTCTTTGTAAAGAGAGTAACTGACAGGATAAAGCCGCTAACCTGCCTGTCAGCTCGCACTGGGGCCGTTACAGTGGATTTACCATAAAGGCTTAAATACGTGTGCACTCCAAATTTAGGTGCAGCTAGCTTAATCGCTTTCTGACAAGCGAGTGACCGAAACAGACCATTAACGTTACCATGGTTACCTCAAAAGAAAAGTGGTTGTCTCGAGTCGGATGCCAAAGTGTGTGAGTGTGCGAGCTTACAGCAGCGCCTACAAAACACAACGTTAGAGGTCTGAAATGTTACGAGACTACGACGGGCTGCCATGGTCTCGTTAATTATTGGGAAACCCTGCATAAAACCTTCCTACACTTGAACACAGAAAGCACTTCATGTAAGATGAATGGAGAGCTGTTGAGCCCGTGTTGATCAGGTTTGTCTGGCTGCACCTGTCAGTTACAATGACGGTTTTTTATCTTCACTTAATAAAACTAATGGTAAATGACACAACTGAATAAAAATAGAACGTGAAACAGCGTCTCAGTGTTACTACAGTTTTAAAGCACTGACCTTTCACTTCTGTAGGGTTTGATGGTTCCAAAAATCCTGACTCTTCTATTTTCCACCTTTTTCTTCATTAGTTCATCCACGGTGGCCACACAGCCAAGATCTCTGACTTCTCCTGGAACCCCAATGAACCCTGGGTCATCTGCTCCGTGTCCGAGGACAACATCATGCAAGTCTGGCAGATGGTGAATACAGCCGTGCCCACACAGTTTTTCTTTACAGGGATTGTCAGATTATGCTAGTTCCAGTCCCTCCCAATCACCAGAATATCAGACCTTTAAGGCCCCATCCACACTACTCCGTTTTATTTTTCAAACGGAGAATTAAAATGAATACCATCTCCCTCCACAGCAGCGTTTTAGCTGTTTTGGAGTTGATCTACATTAAAGCGACTGAAAGCGCACCGCCAGTGCCCGTTCAGGTACACTGGGCATGCGTGTGCCGGTGTAAACATGAAGCAAATGAATTCCTAGTTAGAGAAGATTTGGCGAAAGATTAAATAAATATAGACAAAGAATCAGACCAGGTTTTTTTTTTTTGCACGCACCAATAACGAGCTGGGACTGTTACTGAATGTAACACGGGATTGTGGCGGCAGAAAACAGAGTGGAAGTCGTCACAAAGTAAATGGCGACATGCACAGTACAAGTGTAGGCTGTAAGTGTTAAGTGCACGGTACAGAATATTTTAATAAAAACACCATGTCAAAAACCGGTCAGGAGCATCACTATCATGTTTCTGCTTTGCTTGACTTAGAAGACCCAATCAGAGAGCCGAGCGTCATCGTTTCTAAAGTCCTCTGTTTTAGGTCTTCGTTTTCATCGTTGTATTCTGGACGGGAGGTGCAAACGTAGCAAAAGGACTCCGTTGTAATTTGAAAACGCAGTAGTGTGGACGGGGCCTAAATCTATCTTCTGAGTCTTGACTCTCTGAGGGATGTTACAGTTGGCGAGCTCCCTACTGGTTAAATTAGCAGATGTTGATTTGTGGGGAAATTATAGCTTCCTTGCTGCTCCAGCCGAACCGGAAACCGGACTGACTTACTGAGTACAACTGACCGCAAAAAAAGAACAGCCCGTTACTCAAAAACAAGAGTAATACAGTGTCAGCGGGTGAAGCGGTAAGACAGAAGACAACAGGGAAAATATAAGCAGCGTTTGGCTTTGGAACTAAATCGGTTACTTTTTATTGAAACACGTTCAACTTTTCATAAAGCTGATGCAGTGTCACTTTTGTGAACAGATCAGCCTGAATGGAGCGGGACATTAAAAAAAGTTTGATGTGCTACAGCAAACTTTCCAAATGCTGAACGTATTGTTCTGCATAAATTGTTCTGAATATTGACGAGTTAGTAGCCTACTTAAAATTAAAGTTACAAACCAACCATCATGTAAAGCATTTTCTTGCACAAAGTTAATGAATTTAAAACCCCAAAACGAAACCGCTGTTACTGGAATTAATATTATAATAGAACAGTACATGGCTTACCACTATTATATGAAATATAATGAATATAGCAACATCATATAAATATATTAATATCAAACTAACAGTGTTTGGCACTTCACATTAGCTTTTTAGCCCCGTAGGTTGCTGCATTGATGGGATTTGATTGTAATGCAGGTGCCGTCAATTTTGAGCCATTTTGGGATTTATAGATAAGTTACAAATCGGCTTGTGGAAATGTGCACCATATTGAACTTCAAGTCAGGGTGTACAGTAATGCTTGCACATTGTGTCCTCTTGCTCCCTGTTCCTCACCCAGGCGGAGAATATCTACAATGATGAGGAGCCAGACAACACCCCTGCATCAGAGCTGGAGGCTCAGGGATCATAACCCAGCTGGGCCGAGTTTCTCTCCAGGCACATCCCCTCCTCCACTCCCTGAGCTCCAGACCGGCCTGTCCTTTCTCTCTCCAGCTTATCGAGTGCAAAATGAAAAGTCTGCTCTCCACACGAATGAACAATGTGGAGCGTTGGAGACGGCATGGTCTCCACCCCTGCTAACAGACTGTTGGATTCATTCTCATCCAGCTTACACTTCACTGTGGACCAGGTACCCAAAAGCACTTAAGCACTTGGAAAAGGATAAGAGTTGACATTTTCTACCTGCTCGGGAGGTAACATCTCCAGTGTTTGGGGAATGGGATTTTGTGAAGTGGCTTTGATGACTCTTAAGAGCAGGAGACCTTTTATGTGCACAAAGTCAGTGTAAGTTATTGTTGACACCAGTTCCTTTCTAAGGGCTCATGCAAGGAAAACATGAAAATGTTTTACATTTTTACTTTTGGTTAGCCAGAAAACCTCTAGATAGGTTTGTCTTAAGGAAACCTGGACAATAAGATTATCTGAGCACTGAAATGCTTTTGGGAAACCTGATCCTCATCCGTCCAAACTGTGATTGGTTAAAGCTAACCATGACGGTCATGTCCAGGGAAGCGTTCTTTCATACCTTATTTTCCCACCTGTGGCTATAGTTACAAAATATATCATCCTTCATGGCTGTGCTTTGAAGAAACATTCCCTGCTGTTTGCCTCCTGTTCATAAGGTACAGAAACTCTTCAGTATTTGGCTTGAGTGAAAGGTGTGGGACTAAAGAAGTGCACTTGAGGGAAACACCTCTTTCTTTTTCCTCTCCTCTTTGTGTTTTTACAATGTGAAATGGTCATGTTTTGTTTCCTGTGCCACAAATTGCAATAAAAATTTTATAACTTTTCAAAAATAAGTGTCATTTGTTGACATTTCCATAGACTGAGGACTGGCTGAACAAGCTCATTAGTATAGTCAGATATGCTGCACATACAAATGCCACCTCCTACCCACTTTACTGTCATACTCAAATGACACAAGACCCAACAGTTACTTTAGAGGAAATGAATCCATAGTTACTGCAAATTCTACAAAATGTTTATTGAAAAGAAAGACAGGGCTATAAGAACATTGTACAATCAGAGGGGGGGGGATGGGCTCCTTTTTCTCTTCTTTCACAGTTAGTCTCACATGCAGAGGTAGATTCTGACATTACCTGAGAGTCAATCTGGGGCAACACCAAACAGAGGCGTGATTAGACCTGTCCCATACTGAAAAAAATAATGCGCACACCACCTGACCCTGTACATGTTCACATCAGTTTTGGTTTTAAATCCACACAATCTGAGATTAAACAAAAGAAGAAATGTAGAAAGTCCAGAAGAAGTTGGATCAAATAAATCAGACCGCAGGGCAACGTCTCGGAGAACATACCTAGTTACACACAGATCATCCAGCAGGCAGGCAGTCTACATATTAATGAAAATTATTTGTCAGTCCACCCCTGTGATTCCCACCGACTTTACAATATACGGAGTTCCAAAAGTACAGCCACTTCAAGAGCAGATGCTTGGAGCTACAGGTTAAACAGTGCTGTGGGAATCGGGTCCTTCACCAGAGTAACAAGCACTCTTCTTGCCAAAACGTGCTGCACTTGGATCAGTCTTCGTTATACCCTTGCACACAAATAAAAGAATAAGGATGAAGATAAAGCAATTATAGCTGGTTAGATGTCTGCGTCGAGAATGACACGCTTTCATATTAAAGATCGTTTGGGCCCGCTGCAGAACACCACCTACATTATGTGCTGTTGCCGTGGGTAATGGAGAGAGCAGGGTTAAAGATTTGATGCAAGTGTGTGGTGGAATCTGATTTGAGGGGTTTTTATTCTTTACACCCCAACTCTGACTTGGCGCTTCTCTGTAAGCCTGCTGAGCTGACCATATGAAAATCAAATGGTCCATTAAAAGAAACTGAGATGCAGATTTAAATAAACTTGTTGCATATGTACTGAGCTTTCAGCCCTTTACATCATTTTAGCTGACGGTTGGTGATGGTGGGATTATTTCAGATTTAAATGTGTTCTAGGGACACAAAACAACAATGGGAGGTAATACTCAGATTATGAGATTCAGTCCTGGTTGACCTGAGTTTTAATAATGCATATCCCACAGTGCCGTTCAAAATGACACGTGGCTCGATGACTGGGCGCAGCAAACACCCCTCGAGTGTCAACTACAACAGAGGAGCAACTTGTGTATCTGGAATAAGCGCGGGCTCAGAGGCTTCATCACATAGTACTGCCACACTCACATCAACTTACACATGACATGAAATGCACCCTTGCACTGGGTTTAGTCTTCTGCATGCTGTCCAGAATCATTTCCTGTTAGCCCCTTGTGTTCAGATTGACATGTTAAACGTTGGCGTATTAGGGTCACTGTCAGGAAAACAAGAACAAAAATAACAATATATAATAAATGACTTATTACTTTCTCCCATGAAAAAACAAATTACTGAAATGTGACTGTTTTTGGTCAAAATTTCAACTTTATTCTCAAAACATTATGGCCCCTTTCTCAAAATATTTCAAATTCCCCACCACCACCACGACCGTGGCCCTAATACCCTGTAGAATTTGAAAGTGAGGAAATGACAGAATACAGATCCATTGAATGGCTGTTGGAAAAATTGCCACCCATAAATAGCAAATATAATGGCATCCTTTCTTGTGGTGATCTGGTAGAGCTATAATTTACCAAACACTGCTGTTCAGACGAGGAAAGATCAACTCTGAAGCTGCTAACTTCCTGTACAAGGCGGCTAATTCTAAAGATGGTTTTGGTCATTGTATAAATGTTTTACGTTAAATTAGCAACGAAGCTAGCCAGTAGGGCTGTCACTATTTCCAAAAATGAAGTTCAAACAAACACATGATTTGTTAAATGTATCTGAGTGAAATTCACAGACTGATTCTGAACTATGTTACAGAATCATCTGCTTGGCCTCCTCTACCTCACGTGACCGTCAGCCTGACTTTTATCCACAATTTCGCCATCTTCGCTGTTGAATCTAAAATGCTTCGACACATTGCGTCTCAGGTGGTTTGGTGTCATGATTATGTTTTCAGCCACTAGTTTTCTCTATTTCCATTTGCAAAGCAAACGATAGCCTATTTTACTGACGGAGCCGGCCTGGGCCAGCTTCAGAACTCAGCAAAGTGGCCAGCTTGGTGGGCCATCGTGGCTCGACAGGCACAGTAGCTTACCAACTGTCCCACAAGTTCTCAGCACTTACTTCACGTCATGCAGATTCATTTTGCTGAGTGATCTGATCGAGGAAGATTTATTATTACTTCCTATTGTTTTTATCACAACATGGATATGTTTGCACTTGTTTTACTCTACGTCCCGTTTCCTCTTCCAGCTTTTCTGATCACATTTCAGGCTGTACGGCTACATTCATAAAAAGTGACCTATGACAATATGCAACTGATATCAGCACTTTTGAATTTAATCAAACTAGGATTTCCAATGAGACATGACACTACAGGGAGAGACCATGTGAAGAGAGAAATAAAAAAAGGCCAATTTGACTTTCAGTCTGACTGCATGGATATTCCCTATGAAAATACAGTTGTGGTAGAAAACAGGGAGTACGAAGCGCTCGCCACAAAGCCAATTATTACAACCAATGTAAAGGTAGAATACAATCCTTGATACTATCATTTTATTTTTACTATCGCACAAAAAAAGATATGGGTTCAGTTTCCATGTAGAGACCTGGAGAGGCAAGTCTAGAATTAAAAAAGAAATGAAATCTATCTCCATTAAAGATCATTTTTCCGGATAGTTATGAACTAGGCCGGAGGGTGTGGAGCCCTGTCCCACCCGTCTCACCTACACAGGCCGTGTAGGCTCGCTCAGTCCTGCGCTGTGGCTGCTGTTTCTGCAGGCTGGCTGGTCTCCGTAGCAGTAGTGCTTGTGTCAGTAGCAGCCAGTGTGGGGTCCATTTCAGGTGGTCTGGGAGCTTGGTGGATGCCCTCCGTCTCCAGCCTGATGCACCGTGCCAAGCCCTCCACCTCCTCCTCCTCCTCTTCCTCCTCCTCCTCTTCCCCAGCTGAAGGCTCCTGTGGCTGGGCTTCAGCAGGCGCTGTGGTCTCTTTGTCTCCCTGCTCCTGGAGGTGGCTGAGCCGGTTATTGAGGTCATTCCTCTCCTTCTGCAGGGCTCTGCACAGCCTCTCCAGCAGCTCCAGCTTCCCCTGCAAGGCCTTGAAGTGTCCGTCACGCAGAGTTTTCTACAAAAACACAAAGTTCATTTTTCACCTTAAGCCCTGGATATACTTGCTTTTTAACAACGCGTAGTGTAGACGGGCGTCGGCCACGCAAACGGCTTTGTTCACATACTTGCCTGTGTACTTTGCGTGTACCTGGAGGATTAAACCTGAATCCACTAGGGGGCAGACCAGGATCGGGTCATCCCTCGCCAACACCGGATTATCTTCTTCCGACACCAAACACAGCCACACTCGAGCAGGTTATGATTTTAATGAGACGTCATAACGATCTCGGGAATTGCGGACTAGCTCCAGGAGTGTTATTGTAAAAATCCTTTTTTAAGTCTGCTGCTGACCTTCTTCTTCTTTTGAGTTTAATGGCGGTTGGCAACCAACTGCATATCGCCACCACCTGAGCTGGTGTGTGGAACAGGAGATTGCTGCTGACCTGCCGGTCAGAAAGACATACTGCCCCCACATTCATGTGTGGAACTTCATCTCGGACACGTAGCGTTAATTCCTGGGAACGTGCACAACCTACGCTCCACAGGAACGCAGGATACGCGTGGCAGCCATCTTGCGTACTTGAATGCGTAGTTAACAGCAAGTATGTCCAGGGCTTTAGAAATCGCCTTTAAGAAGAAGTAGTACATGGACATTAAGAACACATCTGTCAGAGCTTTAAATCACATCCCTGTTGAGACTGACAGCTGTGGAAAAAGCTTGAAGTGGACCTTGGGTGACGCTTATCTTGTCAAATTGTTTCATGGTGTTGTTGGCATTTAGGAAATCAAAGGGAACAGACCAGAATTGAATTCCCCTTTCTAGACAAAAAGGAAACTTTGACAGAGAGTATAACAACAACAAATTAAAATCAGGCCTGCCAGCCTCACTTTGTTTAACATAACCAAACTTATTCACAATCATGAGGAACAGAATTCTTGCAAAATCCTCCATAGATCAGCCTCAACGGTACAATAAACAAATGTGTTCAGACAGAAGGGAATTTCAGAGTCTGGTGAAGTCAATGGAAAGATGGGATTAGACACTAATTCGCTCGGGGTGGTGGGAACTCAAACTGCGTCAAAACCATTCGCTTATCTCAGGACTTTATGAATCTACTTCATAAATGTAAAAGGGACAACAGGAAAGAGTAGAGAGACCATCAGCTCAACCCACACACCATGGGGTGAGTAAAAACAATGAGTTTTATTAGAAAATTTGCAGTGAATAGACCTTAAGATTCTACAGCAATGCAAACAGTTCTGTGAGCAGCGGCTCTGGAGCTAAACGCTGACATTAGCACGCTAACTTGCTGAAGTTTGAAGAGTAACTTGCCGTTGCCGTAGAACGCTCATTTTCAGGTTCATACTTGTATTTAGAGTTTCTTCTAGGAAATGTCTACATGCTTTAATGTTCCAAACACATATTTCTCATACTGTCCACTGCTTCAGCACCTCTTTCCCCCCTCTGTCTGAACACTCCGTTTTACTGAGCCTGCGTCATTAATGACTTGGGAAGACTTCAGATAGCCTGATATCCCAGAATGCATTTCTCCCCCGAAAAGCGGAAATGTTGGAGAAAACTCACAACTGTAAGTTATAATACTGCTGTTATTGTGTATGTGTGTGCTGTTAGTGTGAATGCAGCTTTAAGAGTTTTTTATGCGTGAATATAGTTGTTTAAACTCCAAATATGTGGTTAATTTCTCAAGACCGAGCTGATTTAAAAATTTGCTATGATGTTTTCGGAGATGTGAGGTCCTGCCCATTAACAGGTCCGGCCGTCATCAAGTCCGCTGTTGTTCCAATTACTTAATGACTGTTCCTGGGAGTTTGTACTCCCGAGCTGAACTTGCCGAGTCCGAGCTTAAAAGTACAGAGGTCCGAACTTGGGGAACTCGGTATTGACAAACAGCCCAACTTCCCCAAGCACAGAAGAGGGGCAGGGTTTAGCGGCACCACACTAAATCAAAGCCTGCTATGCGAGACCATCCCTCACTGATTACTGTACAAAAACAACTTTATTCACTGGTTTTGGGGAAACTGGATCTGAGGTGAACGAGAAAATAGTGTCCTCTGATGTCCTCCGGCTGTTCTGCCTCCACTTTAGCAGATTTACAGAGTTTGTATGTTACTGGTTACTTTAGCAGCTAACTACTGCTAACAGCAGCTGCTACTAAGTTAGCAACTGGGTTAGCCGCGCAGCTGGGAGGGTGGGGGTCGTTTCCACCCCTTACATTACTACAGAAGCTTTGGACCGCTGGTTCAGAGCCAGCTGAGCTACTGTTAGCAGCGGCTAACAGTTTTGTAATTTGTGTTAGCAACAAGTAAAACTAACTGTCCATCAGGAAACCTTATAAATCACAGAGCTGAGGCAGAGCAGCCAGAGGACATCAGAGGGAAATATCGTCATGACCTTTCCTTCAGAACCGTAAAAGCACTTTCTGTGAGACACACTGAACAACCTCCAGCTCTATCTATAAGCTCAGATGACCGCCAACTCTGGAATGTGAGCTGGTCTATGTAACTTTGGGGGTGTAACCATCCCAATGTTATGTAACATCTAGCGCTTGTAGGCATTAACTACATTACTTACGTATTTACATAGCTACAACAAAACATACTGACCGGTTAAATGAACAGCTGACACCTAATAAGCTTTTTTTAACGCCGCTGGTTAACTTTACACAGTGCTTTAAGCACATTGATTCATGGATTTATTACTTTAAAACGTACAGAAGCCCTAAGCAGCAAGTAAGTCTGACGAACACACAACCCTTAGACCCAGAGTCTAACCGGGAACACTGACATCCAGTCTTAAATTATCCTTGGCCCGATGCCAAACTTACTTTCCAACTTCTCAATCTCAGAAAGAAAGCAAATAAGTATATTTTCTAAAATGATGACCTTTTCTTTTATTATTTTCATTGTTCTTAGTCTACCAAAGCAACCAGACTCAAAGAGAAGAGAGAAGATCATAAAAGTCACCTCCTCAGCCATCTGCAGCAGCGCCTGGTTGTTACTCTCCCATTTGGTCCTCCACTGTGTCGTCTCCTTCTCCAGCTTCTTGATCTTCTTGGTCATCTGGAGGTAAATCCAGACAGTTAACAGGTAGCAGAGAAACCAGTGAGACACAAACAGAAACTTGGTGACAGGAAGTCCACGAGCGGTTTTGCCCTTACCTTCTCCATCTCTTGTCTGAAAGTTGTGAAGACCTCGTTGCTTTTAGCCAGAGTGCTCTGAAACTCCTCGAACTTGTCCATGTACAGGGAGAGCTAAAAGATCAGAGCAGTGACGGGTCACATTCAACCCTTTCAGCTGGGCTGATGCACACCAAGACTTCTACAGTACATTTCCAGTGTTTCTGCCTGCAGTGATCCAAAGTTTGTGTGCGTCTGTGTTTACCTGTTGTTTCAGCTGTGTTTCTTGGTCCTTCATCAGTTCACACTTGCGTCTGGACTCCGTGGCATCCTTCAGCAGCTGAAGCATCACAGTACAGTCAGTTCTACAGCTCTCACTTTCAGTACCAACATGGTCCTTTAATGCCTCAGGTTTTAAATTTGCTCATGGTGCAATGAAAACTAGAACGGCCATCAGAAAATGAACAGGCACTTTGTGTACTCACAAAGTCTCTCTCTCTCTGCTGCTTCTCCTCGACTTCTTTCATCATCTCTGTGATTCTTTGCAGCTTGGCGTCCATCAGCTGCTGCTGCAGCTCCTTGTGCTTGAACACCTTGTCTATGTGCTGTCAGAGGGACACATCAGATTTCTATTAGGCTGGACACCTGCTGTGAACATCTTTTCAATTAAAGCTCCGTTGGCAGATCAATTTCAACATAGACTTTTTGCTTCATTACTATCTTCATTGACTATGTGAGGCACGCCATGGCTCAGAAGGTCTAGGTAGGTAGGTTTATTGTCACAATACAACAAGTTAGAGAGAAATTGAGTTTTGTAACTCCCTTCTGCTACATAGAAGACAATATACATTAATAAAGAATCAATTATGAAAAATGGTAACAGAAATAAACTATCACTGGAGCAGTGCTCATCTAGTAATTCTGGCTCGATCCCCGGCTCCTCCACCCTGCATAGCAGCTTCTGCCATTAGTGTATGCAAGTGTGGGTGAATGTTATGTAGTATATGTTGAAAAGCACTTGGAGTTGTTGGTGGTCTAGAAAAGCTAGTGCTATACAAATACAGTCCAATTAACATTTGTCAATAAAACAGCATCTTAATACAACTTTTTCTTTGCTACTCTTTAAAAAAAAAAATACATTTTTGCCTGTTTTGCTATTTGTCCTTGTCCTCTGGTTTACTAAAATGGCATAACATGTAAAACTAAAAAAAAAAAAAGGAGTGAAATTCCAGTTTCTGGACTACGACGATTTCTGTTTGCAGTGGAGGCTATAAAGGAGCTCACACATGAAAACACTGCTTTCAGTAGCCTATGATTTTTTACAGATACAGATACGTCAAAGACGTGGCCTCTTTAGGTTTGTCACCTTCTCCGTTCCTCTTTGAAATTTTTACAGCTTAAGTTACTGCCTCCTGATGGAGCTTGCTACAGTTATGCTACATTCACATATATAAAGGTGACGAGACCATTGATAGGGCCCCATGAAATCTGTTTTTTAGGGCCTTATGTTTTCCGTTCTGTTTTACAATTTAAGCACATTTTGTGATGAATCAACTTCCACAATTCAATAAGAAAATATTACAAATTGAATCAATATCAATGAATTTGATGTTTAAAGTGCATTGTCCCTGGTAAATAAATCAATTTTAAAAAATGTATCATGTAAATATGCATATAGAAATAATTAGGGATTGACTGATATGTTTTTTCCCAGGCCAATCACCATTATTAGTAACCAATTAGACCAATAAACGATATGTAGAACAGATAAATTTGCTTTAAAATTTTTAATCTTGGTGTCAAAATTTAGAACACAAAACTTTGTTCAAATTAAAAAGATTAAAGTTAATTTTAATGTTTAATCTTTATAAATAGTAAATTAAATGAATTAGAGATCCATCCCAGAGATGAACTTGTTAACTATGATTGATAAATTATCATAAACTTTGTCTTTACCTGCTGTCATTTATATTCTATTCTTTTTATAGTGTTAGGATTTTATTGATTTATTGGTTCTGTTCTTTATCTATACTATTATTGGTTTTTCATTACTAAATAATTGCCTTTAAAACATGATATTTAAAAAAGAATAAATTCAGAACAGTAATCAAATTTAATATTTTATTTGAACTACCTTCAGATCAGCAACAAAAGTTAAGTTTACAGCAGCAAAGTAACAATATAAAATCAGTATCCCACTAGAAACAAATGGAACATGTTAAATACTAAAAATACTGAGTAAAGTTTAGATCCGTGGCAGTCGTCCTCCTCTGCTGCTGGTTTCTCTCTACAAGAGTTTACAAGGATTTGCTAAATGTTAAGGTACGCAGCATCTCAGCTCAACAGGCTACAGACAGACATTTCGTTTTAGCTTGTTTAGGACAAACTAGCTATTAGCAGAGCTAGCACACGTGCCTGTGTAAAACCTTGTGGACGAGACAGAGCAGAATAAAACATTGCTTTGTACACGTTCCTGCTTGTTGTCCTGATGCAGTATCGGCCTTTTACTGCAGGTTTTGCTGCACTTGCTTACACTAACGGCCGTAGTTATGGTCAACTTTATAAGCTATACTGATCTCCTCTCACTTCGCTCTACAGGGTGTGAGCATGCGGAGCTCTGCTGAGAGGAGGTGCAGGGGCTGCTGCGTGGTGGCTTGTTCTATTGGCTACTTCCGCACAATAGTCAGTGTTGATAGGCTATTACTCCTGACTTTTAACCAATCAGCTAGTACGTTGGGCAGAACATTGCACTCACCACTCTGTGGGCTTGAGCTGCATCAGAGCCAAAGGAGCGCATTTTTTAAATTAATTCATTATATCGGCAATCTGTTTTTAAAATGGCCCGTGCAGGGATGGAAAAATTGTAAATATCGGCGCTGATAATCTGTCAGACTGATTACTGGTCGACCTCTAGAAGTAATGTAGGTGCAATTATTTATGGGGACAGTTCACAATGAATGCATTGTTGCAATACATGTACTATGAATTGTCCTCTATTAAATAGATTATGAGAGTTACTTAACAGCCTCCAATTGCTGCTGAACACACACTATAAGTAGGTCTGACATAGACTACTCTCATGTGAGCAACACTCCCTGTTTACAAAGTTTACCAACACTTGCTTACTCACTTGCTGGCTTTATCTTGCATGTCCACTGTTTTGTGGAAAATTATATATTTTTGTCATTCTTTCGAGTGAAAGAATGATAGGGCAAACTCTGGTAGCCAACTGCTGCTTTAAAACGCACCCACTCGACTTGGTATTGAATTTGCTTTAATTTCGTTTCTACAGCAGCAATACCACACTAACCAGGTTTTATAACCATACCCAAAACAAAATTATTTTTTGTGATACCTAACCTTACTATAAACACTTTTTAAAAACCTCTCCATAGGTTTGTACTTGATGCCGTAGGTGGCACTAGCCATGACAAGACAGGCTAGGGTTAACACAACAAGCCAAGTCAGGGAACTATGAACAGTCTTACCTCCTCTCGGAGCTCGTACTGCTCAATGAGCTTCTTGAGCTTCTCGGCCAGCTCCACGTTCTCCTGCCTCAGCTTGGTGTTGTGGGAGCTATGCTGTTCCATCTGCACCTCGATATCACTCAAGGTCATCTGGAAGTGCAGCATGGCCTCCTTCCTCTGCTCCTCGTACTCTCTGGACCGCTGGGCGTTTTCCTCCTGTCAGGTGACAGGAGAGGGAATGAGAGGAGATCAGCAAGGAGTTTAAATGAAATCTGCTAATCACACTAGCAGCAAATGACTTCAAACAAACAAAGGCACCTGCACCTTGGACTGAACTAATGTCAACTTAAAGAAGGGCCTACTTTGTCAGCAGGAGAAAATTTATACGAGAAGAACCAAATGAAAGTTTACAGTGAGAAGAATTAAGGGATCATCAATGTTATTGAAACAAATACCACATCACTCCAGTTGTTCATCTATCATGTTACTAGTACACTACTATTTGGATGCGCGCTAGATAAAACGGCTTTCCTGACACTTTAAACTGTATTGGTCGTTAATTTATGTTCTGAATGTATTTTGTGGTTTTCTGTGTGACACTGCAATTATTGTCAGGACAAGACAAAAGATGCAGAGGACATCGATGAATCCAGTTGCAGTAGGCTGGTGTACCTTCAGCGTCTTGTTGTGTCTCTGCAGCTCCCTACAGAGGCTCTCAAGCTTGCTGCGGGCCAGGATGGCCTTGCTGTGCTCCCCCTGCAGGTGGATCTTCTCCTTTACAATCTGAGACTGCTTCTTCTGCAGGGCTTTCAGACGCTTCTGCATGCAGCGGCTCTCCTCCAACTGAACACACAACACATGCAGTCAACAGAAAAAAAATAATAAAATAAAATCACATTATGGTTAAACTTTTATGGTACCTTTCCTGGATAAATAAACTACTTGAATCCGTTCTTCTCCCCACACTCACACCTAGCCTGCACCTCTGGTCTCTCACGGCAAACACGCCACTTGCTCCGCCTCTTTCTGTCTCCCTCCCCCTGTATGTGTCTCTACTGACTTTCTCCATCAGCAGTACGTTACATAAAGTTGCATGTTTAATAAATTCACCCATGATTCAGTTTTCAAGTGCATCGCATGTGGATCGAAACCGAAACTAACATTAGTGAGTGACATCTGCAGTTGTACGTTCATTGTCACTCCATAAATGTAAATTTTCTTGTGTCCGTTAATATCAGATAACATCGCTCTCTGTGTTTCTCTGCAAAATGCTAAAATGGGTCGCCAAATATACTTTGGCAGGTGCAAATATACCTGGCCGGCCAGCCCGCCCAACTAAAGTATGTCGATAACACTGTAACACTGTGTTTAAAGTCAGTGCAAGCTGTAAGTCTATATTTTTGATCCCCCCACCCCAAAAAATAAAAATGAAAAAAAACACAAGGGGGGGAACCAAGGTCTGAACCGAACCTTGGATTTGGTGTATCGTTACACCCCTAATAGTTAGTCAACAAAAGTAGGTAGCAGGACAAGTTTGCATTTCATGTTTTCATTAATGCTTTGTGACCATGCATTACAGCACCAGAAATCAAGACTTATGGGAAAATCAACAGAAATCCACCACAACCTCAGAAAAAACAACTGTGGTACTCCACAAGTCCGGTTCCTTCCTGGGGAGTATAAACACGTATAAACAAGTATAAACACCACTGTTCTCTTACTGCTCAGGAAGAGACACATTCTGTCTCCTACGTACTTTAGTGCGAAAAGTGCAAATCAATCCCAGAATAGCAGCAAATGACCTTGTTAAGCTGGTGGAGGAAACAGGTACAAAAGTCTATCTATATCCACAGCAAAACAAGTTGTATATTGACATAAGCTGAAAGGCTGCTCAGCAATGAAGAAGCCATGTGTAGGTTACGTGTAGGCTACGCCGCCGATTTTACACAGAAGTACAACTCTCACTTAAGTCAGTCAATGTTTGAGGCTTAGAATTCATATAGCTCAGGGGTTCTTAACCTTTCTGGCAGTCTGACCCCTTTCTGCAGCTGAATGAGCGCTCTGAGTTGAAAAAAATTCAACTTGTGCCCAACAACATTCGCGTTTTTCCCCCCATTGTTCAATCTAATGAAAGGAGAGACGGACCCTCAGTTGTGCTCACGGAAGTTTACAGTTGTTTGGATTGTCCGCAGTCTGCAACAGTCTGTCCCCGACTCATCCAAAAAAAAGCCTTAAACCGACCCATCATTAAGACGAAGCTGCTGGACCAGCTGGTGGTAGCCTACTACCAGCGGTGTCTCCTCTTTCTGAGGGTCTCAGTTTCCCTGTTTCCTGAGTGTTTGTACACCTCACACACTCAAAACAGTGCCAGAGCAGCGCTCTGCGTTTGGCAGATGTTTTTTAGCAACAAAAGACTCAAACCTGTGAGTCGTGATCAAGTTTCTGCTAATATGACCGTTATTACTTAGCGGCGAACCAAAGATTACAGATCGGCCAGCTATAATCTTTGATTAGACTGACAGGACAGCTGTTTCGGTGGTTGCCTAGCAACCTAAAAAATAATTAAATAATAATTCTAAATTCAACCAAAAAAGGCATTGCTGTGTGACTCGCATTTTCAAACCTGCAAAGCGCTTTCTGTCTGATGGGGGCCTGATTCTTCTCTGGCGTTTTATAGCGGTTGGCATCACTGCCACCTACTGGATTAAACAGTGCAAAATATCTGCAGTGTCCGCCCAAAGTGATTCCATTCATAACTGTAGTCTGTCTAGTTATTTGTATGGGTTTTTTTCTATTTTTGTGTCTATAACAGCATTCTCACGACCCCTGCATTTGTTACACGGTCTGGACTCTATTCTTATAGAGTCGTGCTGTTTGGTTTGAGGAACGCTCCCGCAACATTCCAGCGATATTCCCGTTGTCTGTTTTTACAGTCACTTAAATGTCCCAGAGACTCATGAGGTGGTCGTTGTTTTTGCAAGCCTATGCGTTAGAGACTAGACATATTAAAGGAGTGGATAACGTAATAGCAGACGCGTTGTCACATTATTTACGCCACTTCTTGTTCTCTTGTGACCCGTTTTTGTTTTCTATGTCTGTTTTCTCAATTTGCTTCCCAGGTACCGGGGTTTGCTGAAGATGGAATGGGGGAAAGCGGTAGTGACCCCTGTGTGATCCAGTGAGGCCACTCTGTGGCAGTGAAACCTCACTGTTGTTAACCATCTTTGTTCTGTTGAGGTGACTGCTGATCGGGTGCACCTGGGACCTGTGAGCCAGGGGAGATAAAAGGTCCACTTGGTCAAACTACTTTCTCTTCTACCTCCTCTGCAATCCAGACATAACCATGGCCTGATCACCCCGACTGCCACATCTTGTTTTGAGTTATTTATGTTACAGAGACCGGTCACTCTTTTGTTAAATAAATCACTTTTGATCATTTATGCTGCCTTGTTCTCTCTTTTGTCATGACCCTTCAGCCAGGTTGTGTCCCGACCCCCAGGTTAAGAACCACTGGTCTAGCTGTTCAAATGAAGACATTCACGTATTCAGCTTACCAGGTCTGCATATTTCTTGCACAAAGCAGCCAGTTTCTCCTCCGGAGTGGCTAGGGAGTTCAGGGCCTGCATCAAAAGCACAACCTCTTTCCCTGGAACATAAACCACAGCAAAATGAGAAAAAAAATGAATGTACAGGGATGTTTTCACAGTACAGCACTGGTAGACATTTCATTCAACAATTTCAATTCAATTTATTTGCATGGAATGGTAATCATTTGAAGGCTCTGGAAGTCAAATGCTGTGCCTTAGTTTAACCTAGTTAACTGGTAAACTCCACGTACATTACTACTATTTCAACCCTTTTTGTTAGGTCAAATTACTGCTAAACACAGCAAACACCCAAACTATTCTTTAAAAATATCAAATTTACAGATGACATCGACACCTCTTTTTACCTCCTATATATTCATTTCTATTTCATTGAATAGAGGTTCAAAAAAACTCTGTCTGGTATAACCTGAACTTTCTCTACTTTTACCCGCAAAATAATAAACTTCCTTTTTGTATCACATATACATTTGTTTCCGTCCTTTTATTTGAGATAAGAAGGTATTATGTCGAATAAAATCTTAAAGAAGAGACCAGAATGAAATTTCAAGCAAAATTATATTATTAAATGTACTTCAGGCATAACAGTAAATTGTTTTCTGAACTAACAAGATGCTTATTAATCATTCGACTTAAACCTCCTCACCAGCTGCTCACTTTCTACAATCACCCTCTTTGCGCAGTTCAGGAGGTCTGGCCTCCTGGTTCTGACAGTCCTGGTGCCACAGAATGCCACAGTGTTTGTGGGTTCAACATGTTTTACATACTCATTCTTGATCTCTGGGGAGAACAGCTGGACCAGAAGAAGATCTGACAGTGTATCCGATACTAGACTGGACCACCAACTTTCTTTTTTATGTTCTGCTTCAGCCTCTTTTTCATCAGCGATTTTTAAATTTGTTGGTTTGATTACTACACCTGGTAATTGTTGCCACATTGCCAGACCGCTATGTGAACGCACACAGGGTTGTGGGATTACACTGCAAACATTTGTTTAGAATGAATGAGCAAATACGGCATTGTGGCGGACATTCTTTATAATAAATAATAATCTTTATTTATAGAGCACTTTTAAAACCAACGTTACAAAGTGCTTTACATAAAGCAGTTATGACATAAAAACAATACAAGAAACAAAAGTCACTTCAAAATATACTATACAAAATCTGGTAAAATCAGGGAATGCTCTACGATAAGAGTATGTTTTAACAAGGGTTTTAAAAGAGTTTACTGATTCAGCCGACCTAATTTCCTCGGGTAGATTGTTCCAGAGCCTCGGTGCCCTAACTGCGCGCCGCGAAAGAGGCGTTTGTCACGACATTCGCTGGTTCGCGCAAGTTCAAATTTTTCAACTCGTTTTATTATCTCATTGTTTGTTAAGAAATCCAATACCAATAGATGACCTGCGAGTCTGGTTGGTTTGAAGAGATGGCACTCTAAACCTTCTGCCTGATGGTAATAGCTCATACTCGCCAAATAGGAAATGTGATACATCTCTAATAATCGCCTTCCTCACCAGTCGGGACTCGCGGGTCATCGTCATGCTAGTTTGCTCTACTCCGGCAATCTTACTGGACATATTAACTATCTTATGCAGTTTATTTTATTATTCACTGACAATGTGAAATACCAGGCAATGGAACAAAAAGTTAGTATGCTTTCCACAAAGGAGCAATAGAAGAAGACCAATATATCTCTCTCTCACATTAAAAAGTCTTAGTTTACGCATAATATATAGACACAACCTTTTATTATAAATAACATCTGTATTAAAATTCCACAACAGTTTAGCATCAATTATTGTTCCTAAGTATTTATAGTCATCTACCATTTCAATACTCTCTCAATCCAGAGTAAGTGGTTGGTGGGTGTTAACACTTCTGAAGTCAAAACTGATTTCTTTTGTTTTCTTGGTGTTCAACAGAAGAAAACTTGCCCTACACCAACCCACAAACTGCTCAACCCACTCCCGGTAATTGGTCTCTTCGTCATCTTTAATCAAGCCAACGATTGCTGATTCATCAGCAAATTTAATAGTAACTTGCTCAGGTGTGTTGCTTGTTTACCCACCTCTTCTGCGGTTATAACCAAGGGCTGGCCATGGTCCAGATATTGCCTAATCACATTACTAACATCTCTTTTCTTCTCCTCCTTCCTTATCACTGTGTACACTCCCTGCCATGCCTGCCTTAAATCATTGTTCCTCATCTTCCCTTCTATCTTCAATTTATATTTTTGTTTACAGTCGTTTATTAATTGCCTTATTTCTTTTTGTACAACTTTCATTTAGGACACCTCCCCTGCTCAAGAGCACGCTTCAGTGCTTCTTGAAGTTCCATATTTATCCATGGTTTATCATTTGAAAAACCTTAATGTTTATACTATATAGGATTATACTGTCCACACAAAACTGTATATAATCTGTCACCACAGAGTTAAGTTCTTCCAGGTTCCTGCAAGTGTCAAATAAGGTATTCCATGTTGTACAGTCAAAACACCCTTTAAGACTCTCCATCAACTCTTCCCCTGACTTATAGTAGTTTAAACAGTTTTTAGCTCAGGATTGCTGGATTTAAGCCTCTGCTTATAGTGGGGGACCAGGTGGACCACATTGTGATCGGAGCTCCCAAGAGGTGGCTTTGGATACCCCCCGTAAGCATCCTTGATATTTCCTAGACACAAATCAAGTGTCCTCTCCTGTCTTGTGGGACAATTAACGTATTGGTAGAAGGTAGGCAGTACATTTTTGATCCAACCTTATAGGGTCGCTAAACCCTGGGATTTGTAGCATAGAGTTGTCAATTGTCTCCTTGAGCCATGTTTCAGTAAAGCACATTAAACAACTTTCCCTGTACTCTGACAGGTATCTCACTGCAGCCTGACGCTCTGAATTGCTTGGCGAGAGATTGGGCATTTGCTAGAATCAATGTCGGTAGAGGTGGCCTACTTCCACGTGCATGAACCCTCCGGCGTACCCCACTGCGTCCTGATGTCCTTCGGCCTCTGAAAAGTGAAATGCCGTCGCCATAATAATATTGCTCCCTCAATTGCAATAGTTGGTCATGGCTGTAGCGGAGAATGCCATTCACTGAAGCGGCAGTCTGCTGAGGCTGCTCCTCCGCGTAACCGCATATGTTCAGAGTTAGTGTTTGAGGTGGCAACAGCAGGTAGATCGCCAAAATGGTAGCATATAAGAAGGCTGCTAACTGCATCCTGATCCTCTCCCACTTTTCCTGTCATTCAGCAACGGTTCTTAAGCGATGTTGACATTTAAGTCCGTGCAAACAAACAAAAATCACATAGAGAAAAAGACAGAAAAAACAAACAAATCTGATGTGCTGCATGCACCCGTCGCCACTGTGAAGTGCCGGAAGTCTATTATACTGAGAGGACCTGGCGAGCTGTGTAATGACAATCTGCTGGCTGAAGCAGCTCACGCTTATCTTCACTCACGCTTCTCAGCAGCCAGCTTCTGTGCACATCCAGTTCCACCGTTGTTGTTAGCTTCACATGACAATGGAGTTCTGCTGGACTACTACTTCATATTTATATAAAAACCAGACAAAACTTCAGAAAATACGTGTCTGTAACTTTATCCCAGCTATTGTTGTACTTTACTGTGAACAAGTTAGCATAGCATAGCCCTGATCAATCTGAACTCCATTCAGAAAACAAACATTTTGGAAGTTGTTGTCCTGCTGTCTTGCTGACAGACCTGACAAAGCATGAATTCATATGTTTAACAAATCAGCATTATATTGTAGTTACTTCTGCATCAGTTTTATCCGTTTATTGCAATTAAATCACAGCAAAAGTTTTACTTTGGGTTCATATAGCTGTAGTATTCGCGGGTTGTGTTTACTCGCTTATCACGTTGTGTGTGAACACTAAAATGTCCAGCGGTCAAACTCGTGCGAGTAAAGCGAGTGTGTGAACACACCTTTACAAATCTACGTCAATCAAACACAAAAACTAACAAACACCCACTGAACCCATCTAATCCACGTCTTACAAGATTTAAGATGAAGAAGTGTGACGCACAGTAAACAGGAACACTGGGCTGCTGTTACCGTCAAGTAGATATTATACGGCGATATCATGCTGAATATATTTAGCTACCAAGCGAAAAATCTACCCGCATTTGATGCTTGGTGGGTGTTAACTTCCAGCCCTGGATACATGTTTTGTAGTGAATGTTACAGATCCAACTTCTTAAGATTGACATTGTGAGTTTTATAGAAATAGTACTAGGCACAAATTAAGACATGAGACCTAAATGTAAAACTACCATCACATTAATGTAATGAGAAGCATGCACCTAGTGCTTGTAAGATACGATTGTAGTGTTCCTACCAAAAGCCTTGTCCTCTGCAGTCTTGGAGTCTCCTCCGGGGTCGAGCTCTGCTTCTCCCAGGTCGCTGGGACTGTCCTCTCTGCCGGGAGTTTCCCCCCTCTCCTCCTCCTCAGCACAACACAAGCCCAAACCAAACTCTGCAACCTCCTCCTGACAACACACATCCAAATGACAACAAAGCAGCTGTAACGTCTCGCTGAACAGCTCATTCAAGCAGGCAGTTTTCACTGAGCAGCTCCACTAAAGAAGCTGGGGGTTTAATGCCTTGCTTAAAAGGTGCCACAAAGTGGCTACTGGTGGAAGGAAATGTTACTCACTACACACCTTTAGTTTTCTCAACCTCCATTTTCCAACTGGTGTGAGGTTTCAGCACAGGCTATCTCAATACTTTTTTGCTACTAACAAAAATATGTATGTGTAACGCAGAGTATCGCCTGAGATGTTTAAGGTGATGTATATTTTTCTGGTCAGAAGTTTCCTGTTTTTGACACAAACTTTGCCAGTTACTCCCACTTGTGTTTGAACAACATTTAACACATTTGAGAATTTTAGCTTCTTCCTTATTTTCCTTTCAAAAAGTTTTGTTTTTGTATTGGTACTGTAACAGCACTACCACTGAAATAAACAGTAACTTTTAGAGAAACAGTAGCAGCTTATCCATTGCCGCTTTCTGAAACACTGACACTTCACAGTGACATCAATGTCAAACAAAAGAACATCCACAAAGCACAAAAAAACTATGTTGATAGTGTTTACCTGACATGGGCTGTCCAGGTCAGGTGGAGAGTCACTGCCTCCCACTATTCTTCTGGTGGCCACATCAATCTCACAAAGCCCTGTTGTCTCCATTAGTCCTGATCACAAGCTAGAAATTCATAGCAAACCAGCGCTGTTATTCAAAATATAAATGAGATTGTTCCATTAGTAGTGGAAGTCACAAACAGCATTAAGTGGATGGTGTGGCTTCAACTATTAGTGAGGCAAATACATACGATGCAGAAATTCAGTTTGAATGATACATTCATAAGGCTTCTATCAGAGACCAAAACACTGCACGGCAGTCCACAACCATTTTATACTGTTTGGTTTGATCATGCTCAGTTATTTTAAAATCACAATTATTTTGACAAATATAAAAAGAGTGAAAGAGACAGTGTTGCATTAGCCTGGTGAGCTAACAGCCAGTAATTGGGAAAATACAGCAAAAATGTGGGTTTGGATCTCAAATTTTGCAACACCAGCTGGATTCAATCTGGTCAGGAGGAAGTAATTTCAGATTAGGACACTGTAATCTAAACTTTGCCTTAATAAATACAAATTATAGAATAGTAAGAATTATGAGAGAGTGCATAGAGTATCATGCCTGAAGTGTTAAGATTACCCTGATACAAATCAGAAAACCATTACGAGTGCGAGACTTCTATGGACTATGCATCACAAGCTGCCCATGTATTTTCTGGGGTATTTCTGATTCAGTATTTGACATAAAACTTGAGGAAAAAATTGATTTGTTTTAGTTACAAAATCCTAACTGCAGCTTAATCGTATCTTTATTTAGTTTTGTACTAATTACAAATGTATACCTGTCATCTCTGTATCAGCCTGTGTATCAAGATGCTAGGGGACACTGAACAGCCAGAGGGAGAGTGATGCTTTTTTTTTTTTTTTTAAACGCTTTTTGCTTGGCAGAAACGGGCTGTCAAAAGCAAATACATACTTGCAGCATTTCCTTTGGGCGGGCCAAAGAAATATATATATATATACACACATATACATACACACGCACACACACACACACGCACACACACAGACGTGATGGCAACAACTCTGTGTTGATGTGCTAACTTACAGGCTAACAGCACCACGACTAACAGAGATAAAGCAGATTCCCATTCCAGCCATGTCTGAGTGTCAAAACGCAACTTCACTGAACATTTGCTTAACGATAGCTTCTACAGTAACTGTGGCTGCTGCCATGTGACAAGGTCTGACTAAAAGAAACAAGCGTATAACGTTAGCACTTTCTTAGCAATACAACAAAACTTATAGCCAGAAAGCAAAAGTCAACCACGTGTAACTTCAGCAGCAGCGGGAGCAACTCTGTCAGTCGTCTCAGGCCTACAAACACCAATATTTACTTTTCCATCATTCTAGGTTAACTAAGTTAGTTAGCTATTGGTTTAGCAGCCTCACATCAACATTTACATTAAATGATTCCAACAAGCTTCAGATCGCTTTACATTTCATCCCACGCTTAACGTTACATAACTTTAAGACAGAGAGGTGACACACGACAGGTAACTTACGGAAGCTAATAACAATGTAGCTAGCTTACCTTTTGTTGGCTAACGTTAATTGGTGTGTGACGTTGTGATGTAAGCTAACACAAATTAACGTGTTTAATGTATTTTAAGTTAACGTTACTGTTGATAAAGTTAACTTAACTCGGCCTGTCAAACACCGCCATCACGTTATGCTAGTGGTGCTGTTGTGGATGGTACAATGTGAATGGGTGTAGTGAACGCTGTAACGTTATGTATTGAGGACCGTTCGGAGTTGAAGAGAGAGTTTAAGATACTCAACCAGTAACGTTAACGTTAAATATCAGACCTAACTTCGCAGCAGTTTCCTACAGAACTGACACGCAAAACAAGTAACCTTGTGGCTATAACGTTAACTTAGCTACGTTGTGAACTGCTTTAAATTGCGTGTTAATTAATCAATATGAAGAAAACGTTGGAATGTTCTCATATGAGAAAACTAAACAGTTTTCGTATATCCTATGAAGTCCCCACACAATATGCCTGTAGGATTTTAAACGATAGCTACTTTACGGGGTTTTCCGTGTCAACCAACTTCAAAAAGTTCTACTACAGAGATCCGTTTCAATAGTAGTATAATACGTCAGCCGGATTGAAATAAAATCCATAATATATTCAAAAAGCTCCTAAGAAGTTAAGTACTAGCAATGTGCTGTTGCTGATTAGCAAGGTAACTTTAAACTTTCGAAATTGTGAAGGGAGTCTTGTGTGACGTTCCACCAACTGAGGAAAGAACGGCGCGTAACGTTACGGGTCCTGGTCATGTTAGCTACTTAGCTAAATGCACTTCATAATTTATCCCTGTAACTAAACTGCCGTTAACAATTGCATTGTATGTGTATTACTCAGACATACCAGGCTGTATCTTGGATAGTAAACAGCGCAGCTCGTTAATTAACACCAGTTAGCCATGGAAGTGTAAAGCAAATGTCTACCGTAAGCTAACATTGGTTTGCTATTGTTAGCAGGGCTAATCCTGTGCTAACAGCTAGTTGGTGACTAACGTTAGCCGTGCTGACTAACACCAGAAGTGAACTTTACTTCGGAAAATACCAAATGTGTGATAATGAATGTAAAATCTACATACTCAGGCTGATAGTTACATACTGCGTTGTAATTACGTCAAATCAGCACAATACAATACAAGTAGGGCAAATATGTTGCTAAAATAGCTAGTGCGTTTACCTGTGTGTTTTCAGTGTGGATATACGCGAACCCAGTTATAAAGCTAGCTTGGACTGCCAGATAACAAGGAAGACATCCGGTTAGTGTTTTTCAAAATATAACCGTTGTCGAGCGTGTCCACCATAGACTGTATGGTGTCCACAGGTCAGATACTAATACTAAAGCATTTTTATTCCATCATTTATAAAACGTCCAGTCTTCTGAAACATTGTAACCATTTTTACCTCTATGTGTCTGTTCTCCCGTTAAGCAGGCTACACATGAATGATTCATTCATTGATTTGACACCTGTTTTTACAACAACAACAACAATAATAATAAGCTTAATTTAAGTATAACATTAATGCATTTTACAGAAAATATACACAATCACACAAACTGCACCATACCTGTCATGTCTTCGTATTCGGTGCATGCATTAACTTGGCGTTTTTAATTTGAAGGTAGAACCCATGCAATTCTGGTAGTACTCGAGCTAGCTTGATGCACCTAACTCAAAAGCAAAAGCAAAAACCTCCGAGCTCTTCTTTTTCTGGGACGTCAGAGAGGGCGGAAAACAACAGCCACTTAATAACCCATCCCAACAACAACTACGGCGCAGTGGATAAGACAGATGATTTTGGTGTGAGAGATCGGGGGTTCAACTATCCACCATTGTGTTCCTGAGCAAAACACTTAACCCCTTGTTGCTCCAGAGGCGTGCGACCTCTGACATATATGGCAATTGTAAGTCGCTTCGGGTTAAAAGCGTCAGCTAAGTGAGTAGATGTACTTACAGCATCTAAGCCACTTCATCCAAATTTAGTCGTCTTCAATTATAATTAGCAGCCTTTTATGTTGACACATGAAATTTGCCCCCTAAGAGAGAGTAAACTGTTAACTGTGTTGGAAGCAAGTAACATTGTGAGGGGAATAGAAATCCCCATGATACTCATTATTACTATTCTGGTATGAACCTAATAGAAATTAAAATTTTAAATACAGTAGCCTACTTAAAGTATGCAGACATATCAGTAGAAGATTAGATAACATTCATTTTATTAATCCCACACTGGGAAATTAAAGTATTAACAGGCAGATCACTTACAATAACAAAATAATAAGGGCAAATACAGAGTACTCTATTCATTGTTGCTTTTAGAGAATTGGAGAAATTAAAATGTCCCGTTGTCTGTGGAAGTTAAGCACCAGAAGGATTACCAATGGTCCCTACATTTCCCATAATGCTATTGTTAGACCCTCCTTGCCATGGAAAGGACTGCATTTGCAACTCCACACCTGCAGTTTGTAACACGGGCTTTATGTTAAAAAATAAATGTTACATTCAATTAGTATTCTCCAAGGTGACCCCAGTGAGAGTCAAAATCAAAATGCAGCAATGATCCTGGACCACTGTACATGTTGATTCAAACATCAACATGCGCTTCACCTGTATCATGGTGGGTCAAAGAACGCCTACCTCTAGTGGACCAACGGTGGTGTTTGTGAGTTTTCCTGACTATTATGGTGACTATTGTTTATAAACTGATGTGGGCCTTAGAGTGTATTCTGCTTTATTAGCTGATATTGAGGCCCTGTCTTAAAGAGTGTGTCATTGTCAAAAGTTAGCTTTAAATTAAGTGTGCCAAAATAACTGAAATAACCACATATTATTTCAGCATGGAAAAACTACACATTTCATAAAGTTGGAAGAATTGGGGGTCATAGGGCGCCATCCAGTCATGCCATTGACCCATTTTGGAGGAAACTACCATCAGAGGGCGCCAGTGTTGTGTTTTCTTTTACATTTGTCAAGCTTCAAATAGTTGAGACAATCTGATTCTATTTTATTAGCTGATTTTGTTTAGTAGCCTACTTATCAGACCAGTTGGTCCTGTGAACTGTTTAATTATTGACTGATTTTGAGACAATAGGCCCCTGGCCACAGGCATTCTTCTTTAAGCCGAGCCCTCTGTTGTCAAACATTTAAGCTATTCAAATTGATTTACTATTTTGAAAGTGAACTTACTGTCGCACTGCTCGTGCTGCTTTTTTTTTTTTTTTAGGAACATAGGGCAAATAAATAAAGGCTATAGCCTGTTTGGTAAAATTAAACAAAATAATAATCAGATGCAGAAGATACTAATAGATAGCCTACTAATCGAATTTTGAAATCAGTAAGATGCTTAATCCATGATTATTCTCAGCATTGATATTTGTATTATACTTCTCAGTTTATTGGTCGGTAATTTTCTTTAAAATATCTTTCGCGGGTTGTTATGCAGCTGTAGGTGGGTGAACTGATGGATCACATTCCACCAGCTCTCCTCACGGTGCTGTAGTAATTTCAACTGGGAGGTCTTTACTCAGCCAACCAATAAGCACACGGCTTGCGTCAGGAACAGCACCCGATTGGCGAGAAAGCGGTCGTTTGTTATCGATATCGATAGCCGATTGGTCGAGCGCGTTGTCGAAACCCTCGAGACCCGCCCATTTTCTCTCCTCAGTGGGGACGTCGCTGTCCATCCAGCTCCGAGGAGGAAAAGAGCAGCAGAAAGAGAAGAACCGCCGGACGGAGGTTTGGCAGGAGAAAAAGGGGAAACCCCGGCTGCTTCACCAGGATATTAATACATATTTCAGGGCAAGATAACAGCAGTCTTCACCGGCGCTTCCGTGACGGTACGTTGTCTGCTTTTGTTGTCACAGTGGCTGATATAGTTTGACTGAGTCCACTGCTTTGAGACACACTCACAAATGACACGAAAATCATCTTGTTCTTTTTTTCTCTCCATGTGCATCGGATTTGTGTCTACTTTGCAAACAGCAGACCTGGTGTGTGCTGTGGAGGGATAGTTTCTTTGTTGGTTTCTCCTCGCTGTGTCAGATACATTGTTGCAGGAAGGAAAAAGCACTTTCGGCTGTTGAGGCCACTGTGAAGTTCACACAGTGGGGCTCATTGACTTTTTGAAGTGTTGAACTCGTTTTTGTAAATTTCTTACTCCATGCACAGTGAAGAAAATGAGTTGTAGAGTGTAGCCTGTAGCAAGGCTTTCCAAAGAGGAGTGGGGGGGCGCCTACCTGAAAGGGCACGGCTGTCTTCTCCAGACATGATGAATGTCCCCGCTGCCTTATTCTGCAGAGGAGACAATCTGAAAAAATCTGGAAGTTCAGTCGAGCCTTACCCAATTTTGCATAAACTCTCATATCTAACTCTGTAACCGTGTCAAGGATGCATTTACCCATAGCTGCAGGAGGGGTTCAGTGAGAGCCAGAAGGCGAGCTGTCTGAACAGTATGAGATGTGACCTCAGGGTTGATTCACACTTTGCAATGAGCAGCTCACTAGAAAACTGAGAACACCATCTGTAATGATTGGGAGTATGCCGAGATGTAGTCTTGGTGGTCTGGGATCCGCTTCATGTGATCTGTGTCATGTAGGTATCTGGCTGGGTTTGCCCCAGTTTGTGACTCTCATGTTTAAAAAAAAAAAAAAAAAAAAGAAGAAAGAAGGTCATTCAACAGCACTCAAAACTGTTTTGAAGGTCTTCACAAAATCTTCAATAATGTTTCCATCTAAATATTTTAAGGATATTGTTTAACCTGTTTCCAAAGTTGTGACTCTAGATCCTAATCCCAACAAAGATGGTTTGTGGATGTGACATATCTCCATGGCTGCTTTGTCGGATGTGTACCAACAGTAAAATGTTTTATTATCAGTTATCAGTATGCTACGTAGACTACTTGCTTTTATACGTAAAAATGTGGGGATGTTTTTCTTGTGTTGCATTAAATGTGCGAGCAGTTGTTCAGCGGCATTCTTGGTTTTTCAAAGATCATCAGGCACTGTCATATTTTTTAAAATAGTCATAGATGAATAATCGGTTGGTGCCTGCCGATGCCTGCACTCACAAGGCAGATAAAAAGAATGAAGAGAATGTCTGCGGCACATCTGCAGGCAGCCGTGTCAGTGTGGAACGATGTCAGCGCTCCCTCTTGTGAGTTTTGGGAAGGTGGTGAAGAAGTTAGTTTGGAGCCCTATATGTCCTCAGTCACCACCGTCTTTTCTGAAAGTTAACATGTTTGTCCAATCCTAAATGACAGCAGATCTTATCTAACAGCATTACTGGCTAATGTTAAATTAATATTATATATTAGTTATACAGTAGAGAATAATGCAGCTGAAAGACGTCACTTCTGACAAACTGTACCCCACTCTCCCTTACACACCAGTCACCTCCTGAAACAAACAGAACCCAATATGTTTTTCTATTTCATTCATTAATACAACGTCCATCTTAAACAACACGTTACCGACTGAGATAACATGTAGATTAGATAGTACTCTGCATGAAATAATGGAATAATACATGACTTTTCATTGTTTTCATATTGCCGTTATATATCAGCCATTGGCCACGCTGCTTTCTAAATATTGCCATCAGCCAGTCAAAAACAGCATTGGTCAACCACTTGTAATCAAGAATGGATCTCTTCTCTGTGACTTGAATTCGGTAACATGTAGGAGGCACAAACTGGGATAGGATTGGGTGTCAAACCTCAATATGTTTTAGGTACAAACTGACAAGTAGTGAAAGCTGAAACCAAGAGCCTGGTTTGATTCAGTTTTCTTTACTTCTTTAACTTTCCTGATTTCAATCATAGTTTTTTGCCAGTTGTAGACTATTAATTAGGTCAGAGTTGTTGGACAGCTGCAACTCCTCAAAGAAGAAAGAAATATAAAAAAGTATTATTTTTGTAGGGTTGGGTTCCCAAAGCCACTTCCATTCTCACAGTGAGGTTGGATCAGGTTCCCAGTCTGTAAACTCTTTCCACTTTTGATGCTAACAAATCTTTTATCTCACCTGGCTACTTTTGTATTAGCAAAGAACAATGTGCAAAACCATTTTCACCAGTGCTTACCATTTCCTTCACTGGTTAAAATGGCAAATTCTACCAGTGGCAGATTAAATCAGCTGGAGTTAATTAACATTAATTTTGCCTGAAAGAAACATTTGGCTGTTGTGTGGTGACTGTCTGCACTCAACCAAATATTGTTTGTGAGAAAGAAGAAACACTCTGTAGCACCACTGTATGACTGGAACTGGAGTATTGTAACAGAATGGTTACTCTTCTCTAGAGAATGATCTAACTGATCACTGTCTCCCAGTTAAACGTATATTCATATCAATAATATCATTCTTATCAATAATACAAAGCGTATTAACTCAATAGTTATGCTTTGGGATCTTCAGAATTTGGAGCAAGTTGCCTGTGAAAATAAGGTTTAAAATCAATAGGTTACAGCCATTTAACAGTGAGTCAGATACATTTCATTTAACAGTTTGTGAACATTAAGTAGGTCAGCAGTAAAAACTGTATTGCATTAAAGCTGTGCAAGCATTGATACATTCCAAATCATACCCAGCCCATTAGACATTTAATCAAACTGTCAAATGACGGAAAATGATCTGGCAACTATTTTGATAATCAATACACTGTTATTTATCTTGCCAAAATACCAAACATTTACTAGTTCCAGCTCATCACCTCTGAGCTTTTGCTGTTTTCCTTCATATATCCATCCCCATCCATCGTCAACCGCTTATCCTGCGTACAGGGTCGCGGGGTGCCGGAGCCAATCCCAGCTGACATCGGGCGAAAGGTGGGGTACACCCTGGACAGGTCGCCAGTCCATCGCAGTCCTTATATATGTCTAAGTAAATTGAATGTGTTTAGATTCGGGACAGTTGGTTGGACAAAACAAACCTAACTTTGGGCCACAGGTAGTTGTGATTTTCTGATTGTATAGATCAGATGACTAATCTAGAATGAAAGTAATCAATAGTTGCAACCCTACGTTGCTTTCTGCCTAGGAGAAAATCCTCATGCTTGGAAATGTTTGGGCTGACTTGGCTAAAAAAAATGACCAACTTCTACAGGAGGTCCCACAATCGTCATCATCATCAGACCTCTAAATAAATCCAAAAATGAACCTGCCACTTCAGAACAAGACTCCAGTCGTCCCAGCAGCCGCAGAAAGGCATTTGTTTTTGATTTATATGATGAGACGTTGTTGGTGGTCTCTGGCCTGGTGAGTTAGCATCGATTAAGACTGTTGCTCTCTTATTGTTGTCAGCTAAACTGCAGCTAGTCTCAGTTTGAATGCCAGATCCCAAGCCCCAGCGGACTCCCAGTCGATGCTGTAGAGCTAATGTACATATTTGCAGTGACTAACAGAGACTGGCGCTTCAGCTGGCGGCGACCTGCTTCCTGGGTGATCTGATCGTTTGCAGGCACTGAAGTTTAGATCATCCAAATCCCCTCTTGTTTTTTGTGGTAAAATTTGCCTCAGACCACTTTCAAAGAGTCCCTGAATCATCTCCAAACCACATAAAGGAATAAAAACTAAACTCGGCATCGAGAGTAGTGAAACAGAAACATAATCAGAGTATTTGGTGGAAGGTGTTCATGGCGTTGTGAGGGGTGGCCCTGCATTTCTCTGCCTGCATGTCATGTCCCGAGGTTTCACACAGCAGACAGCACCATCTGTTTTGCTGCCTGTAGCGGCCTGCTTTGTGATGGCACCACTAGTAGTCTACACCCTGTTCCCTCTTCAATGTTATGTTTTCCAATGAAAAATATGTAATTTCACATCACATTGGGCCATTATTTTCACCATATCTCTGAACAAATACTTGGAAACGCTAGAGCAGATAAACAACAGCCAAAGATCAGTCTGCTGGAGGAACTCCAACCTTTAGATCTGGAGAAAGTAATTTGGTTGGTTCTGTTGCTCCACAATGATTTTACAGTGATGGCACAGCATGTTTTGGGCATCACCCCCTAAAACCCTGTTAATGTGACCTCAGAATCATTCTAGATACGACTGTTCCTGTTTGCCTTTTGTGTCTTCATTTTACAGCTTCTGACATTTATCTGTAGACATTAATATAAAAAATAGGCAACATGAGAAACCTCCTCCCTTCTGAGGTGCATTTTATTTGCACATTAAAATCCAAAAAGAAACGTCTCCTCATCAGCTTAAAAGGACTAGTTTGCATCACTAATAAGCTTTACTAACCTCAGCTCCTCCGGTCACCTCCGTCCTTTTTCCTAACAACCACTCTTTCATCTGAACACTAATTGAATCAGTCTGTACAGGACGGAGCTGCAGGCTACGGCAGTTTAGTCTAAGTTTGTACCTGATGTTCTCAACATTGGACAAGTAGGCAGTAACAAAATAAAGCCTCCAGTTACTTTCTATAAATTGAGCTAATGTTAAGTTACATAGCAGCTCTGAAGCTGCTGTAGAAGCTTTCCTGCTCAGCTGCGGTCTGAAGAGGAGGGGAGATGTTAGCTAGCGCAAACACACTTCACTTTTCCAGCAGGTGGGAAACAACAGACAGACTTTTCTTGGTCTTGAGAAGCTAACACACACAGCCGACACCGTGCATTTACTGCCAGAATATTTTCCTCCACTCACGAGCGCCTTCTGATTGGAGTTACGTTGCTCTTATAGGCTAAAAGCACCTGTCTCGTAGATGTCCTTTGAAGAATGAGGAGAGGAAGTGAGCCAAGCGATGAGTGTTACCATGCTCGCATGGTGTGTGAGTCAAAATTAGTAGCGCATTGATAAAATAACAACAAAATTTTAGCAGTGGTGGTCACAATCCAGCAGCGGCACACCGCCACTCCTGAACGCATAGGCTATAGGGGAAACACTGTGTGGACTGCACACACACACACACACACACACACACACACACACACACTGGCTGCAGGCTGAGGGTTGACTTCTTTGTGTTGTCATGGAAACGAAGTGTTTCAGAAGAAGGAGCAGGAGCCATGTGCTCCTGGTTCAGACTGTTTGTACAGGATCATACACTGAGCTTCTCTTCACTTTGTTTCTGTATAACTCCACTAACTAATATCTTTTGAGAGCTAAAGAGCCAATATATTGAATAGAAACTTTTTCAGGCTTAGTTACTGTGTTTTGTAAAACTATGCTTTTATACTTCCCTTTTAAAGGAAATTATTTTCTTCTTTGGTCACAAACATGTATCTGTCCCAGAAGATTGTCGTGCTATATGTTGCATGTCGTGGAAATTGTATATTGCTGGTGAGGGATTAAGCAAATAATAGAGTTACAACCAACTGTTGTCTTTGAAGAATTTAAGAATAGAAGTGAATAAACAGAGACATACTAAAACACATATACAGCTGGTCCGGAGACCTGCTGCCTAGGGCAACTTCGGGCGTCTGGCCCCGAGCAAAGGGATGCATAATCATTTACACAGTGATCCTCTCTCAGCTTTGAATTCAATTCAGTTTTATTTATATAGTGCTAAATCACAACAAGAGTTATCTCAGAGCGCTTTTCATAAAAGAGCAGGTCTAGACCGTACTGTGATGATATTTACAGAAGCCCAACAATTGTTCCTCTCCTCTCCTTGAGTGAACATTCAAGGAGAGGAACAACAAGAGGGGGAAAAAAATGTAAGAGGAAAATGTAAGAGGACACAATTTTCTGCCATAACATTGCATATCACAGAATTACCTGTACACAGAAATCTTTTGATATTGTCAGCAAAACATCAGAATCGTATTGCATTAGGAGCACATTGGGTACATTGGGTACACATACATTGGGTAGTTTAGTGCAGTGGTTCTTAACCTAGGGGTCGGGCCCCTCTGAGGGGGTAATCTGAGGGCTCGGGAGACAATAAATGGGAGAGCAAAGCTCTGCTATGCAAGTACTTCTCTTATTTTTGCTTTTATGTCAATTATTGAAACATTTTAGCATTGAACCAGTGCTTGAAATGCGCCGGTACTCACCAGTACACAGTACCAGCACTCTACATTTTACTCTTGGGCGTACCAGGATTTTTTCTTGCGTGTTCTTGAATAAAAGTACTCTCAATCTCAAGTGTTTTTTCTCGACTGCCACCGTGAGGTCAGTACAGCCGGTGTTTTTTTCCCCACTAAAGGCCCATTTATACTCTTGCATAGGGTCTGCATAGCATGCCATGCATTTATACTTGTGCGTAGGTGTGTCCGTCATTCTGCAATTACACACCCAAACGCTAGTCGGCAGTAGAACTACAGCGTCCACTGTGTTGACTTTTGATGGCCGAGCAGGCTAACTTCCGATTTAGCGCTCCGCTAACGTAAATGGAGGTAAGATTGTAAACGTGCGGCTGATGTAGCCTTTTCAAATGTTACCGACCGAATGGATCACATTCTGATAGCGAAACGAGTCATTTTGCTCGGGTTGCGACGGTCAAATATATTGATTCACTGTGTTACAGCCGCCGTTTTGGCCGCTAGTAAATGTTACTTCAAAGCATGGGGTACTTCTGGTCGGCTCGTAGGCATTGCGAGGCTACCCAGCCGAACAATCACAGAGCTTACGGTCCGCATCGACTCGACGTGTAGTTACATTTTTGAGAAGGTGCACGTCAGGCGATGGCGTAGCCTCTTCATAACATACGCAGTTGATTTGACGCAGAATCAGCGAATGGCTGGGTCTGTCTGAAAAAACTAAAAAATAGGTAAAAACACCACCACAAGAGCCCAAAGTGATGCCTTCTAATTGCATGTTTTGTCCAACCAACTGTACAAATCCCAAAGCAGTTTAATTTACAAAGATGTAAAACTAAGAAAAGCAGCAAACCCTCACATTAGTTATGTTGCTCAATAAATAAATAATATAATAATAAACTAAAACAATCGATTGTCAAAATGATTGTTGAATGATATTCTCTTAGCTGACTAATCAACTTCTCATTTCAACAATATGATTTTATAGAAACGACCTGCATAGCAGAGGCTAAGGTAGGCCTGGGACAGAACATCAGTACTTTCTGAACATGGAGCCGGCTGTGTCCACAGTACCAAGTACTGAGAATTGTCACCCAAACGCTTGGTCTTGTTAACTTATCATTTGTTCAGATGGTCATTTTGTTGTTTTTGCACAGGGTTATACTGGTGGGTAATGTGTTTTATACTTTTTACTATTATTATATGGTATTGGTTCTGAAACTGAAACCTGAGCTCTCGCTGTGGGACAGTTTAATCACTACCTGAGTGAGTATACAGCTGTGGGGGGTCCGCACCCCTCTGTCCCCATGTGAAATACGGTTCGGTCTGTTCTTTCCAGTATGTGTCCCGTGTCAGTCCAGCAGGCCTTTTGTTTGTCTGTCTTCCTGTGTGGAATATCAACATCCTCTCATTTGTTGCACCACCCACTGCAACTCAGGCCAAACCAGAGAGGCCAAGTCTTTCTATTCCCTCTGTCTGTCCCATCGCTCATCTGTCTGCTCAAACTGTTTCTCCTGTGTCTGTAGTAGAAGGAAGAGTCTTCCCCTTAGTATAAGCCCAGGTTTGAGTCTCTCTCACTGGGGTAAGAATACTGTCATATTTGTTCTGGTGCAGTTAGTGGCATTTGATGTGTAGCTTGTCACAGTGTACCTCTAGTCACTCCGGATGCTTAAATGCATTCCAGTCTCCTCACACTGTTTACATTCAGCATCTCCTTTCTACCTACCTTTCTTTCTCTTTGTTTCTTCTCAGTTCACTTGCTCTGTGCCCTTTGTGCCTCTGACTTCTCAATCTGTTTCTCCCCACTCCCTCTCCTCTCTCTCCATGTTTTTCTCTCCAGCTCTGCTGGGCCTCTCAAAGGTCTTGGAAGTCAAGTTGTTGTCAGTTGTTGTAATTGATTTACTGTGTGATCCAAACGTCTAGGAGTTTGGGGAGGACTGCTTCATGAATGGTGTCACCTTTGATGTTGCAGTCCATCTTGTCCTGCACTCATTCACACTGACAGACACACCACATGATCTCTAAATGTGACACATAACATCACCTCCCTTTCTCTCTGGATTGGAGATGCATTGCACTTACACATTCTTTGTTGTTCTTATTGTGGCCAGAAGGATCTCTGACAAACCCACAGGCTAATATCAATACCTGTGCTCCATCAGTTGACTGCCAGCATCAACATAAAGATGTTTATATTAACACCTGCACTGCACAATTGGCTTTACTGACATGCAAGGTGTGATCAGGGAGAGGTAGAGGTAGTAGAAAGACGGCATTATCAGTTACTACAGAGAAAAAGATTACAAGGATGTGTTTATCTGCATTACAGCAGCCCAGAGTTCTGCTACCTAGCCACAGACTGTATATAAAGCCTAAAATCCACTGACTCCGGCTACTGCGCGTTTACGGCTACGCCGTGGTTGCCAGAGCTGATGGCGGCCATTATAGTCATTGCTCGTGAGTCCACCAGCTGTGGCCGCAGCCCGTCCCAGAAGCGGTTCACCGCTCCGCAGAGAATAGGTAGCAGGTCTATTTTTGCCGCTAGCTGCGTCATGCAGCACAGAGCAGATCAAACCAGGCAGGAAGTCAGACACATAACGGCAGAGAGAATCCAGTCAGTTTTCAAAATAAAACACCCTGTGGAGACTCCCGATCGTAAAACAACAATCAACACGGTTGAAACGGACTACCTACGTAGATTAAGTAATCACAGAAGAAGCACAAAAAGCAAACACTGATTAGCAAATCAAACAAAATCTGAAGTTGACAGAATGAAACGGGGTCACACAGAGCTGTGAAGAAGGTAGCAGAAGCTGTGGCTCAGGAGGCAGAGCCGTAGCCGGAGTCAGTGGATTCCCGGAGTCAGAAGTGGACTTTGAAGCCGTGAGTTTGGCCGATAGAGTGCTACCATGTTGAGTTTTTGCAACCAGCGGCACCAGATGTGACCATATTTGGACGAGACAGTGGAGCTAATGGCCATGTGTGGAGCTAGCTAGCTTGCTTAGCTAGGTGCATCTGTAATTCAGGTTAACTTTCATTTTAACGGGGCTGACAATTTTGTCTAGCGCACAACAGGAAGTAGGGTCATTTTACCATTGTTTCTAATGGAACAAGACTTCTTCAAGAGTCGCCCCCTGCTGGCCATTCAATAGAATGCAGGTTTAAGTGACTTCCACGTCGGCTTCACGTCAGAGACGGGAACCTCCCCGCTTGTATCTAGCCCAAACCCTGCGTATCCTGATCGGAAGTATCAGAAATTGTGACGTGTTTGGGTTTAGTTAGTTTCAAGTAGAAGACATGTCTGCATTTCTCTCTCTGACTGTGCCAGTTGTCTGCATCTATGCATGGCATGTGTTACAAGTAGATAGCAGTACCCAGTGGGAAGAGGGAATCCCAAAAGACACACAGTGTAGTCAGTGTGTTGGATTAGCCTGGTGAGCTAAAGCAGTAACACAGTTTTGAGTCTTGTGGCGTTTTCCATAACTGGTACCAGCTCAGTTTGCCTCCACTCGCCTCTGCTCTACTCGCTTTTTGCCCGCCGTCCTACATTTTCGATTGCTGATAGTAACCCTCAATGTAGCTGGTTGTCGACGGAGCTGATACCAAAAAAAGTGATAGGAACTACTTTTCCCACATGAAAAATCAAAAAAGGCAAGTAAAGTTGAGGTTAATCGAGGTGGTACCATGCGGTTGAAAAGGGCCATTGGATCAGGTTCGGAGGTCTCAAGTTTGGCAGGTTCATTCTGGTCAAGTCTTACAGAAGTAATTGAAGTAATTCATGAGAGTCCTACCAAACATTGAACAGACATGAGACTGCATAACTCCTTGGTGGAGGTAGCAACCACTTTGGGGTTAGGGCCAAGACGGTTCCCTGTAGAAAGACACAGCAGTCTCTCATGTCTTTCCCAGGAGTACACTCGACAGCTGGCTGCTGATTCACCTTAACACTGAGCACTGTAGCTGTTAGTTATCCAGTATATGCATGAAGCCCTGATGTTTGACTGGTTGCACGAAGGGTTATCAAACTCCAAACAGAGACAATAAAGCGAGCTGCAGTGTGAGTGTAGGCAGTGTTTTATTCTTGGAGGGGGTGTGTTTCTATCTGAGTGGAAGAGTGTGTGTGTGTCTATGTTTAGCTGTGTTTGTTTAGGACTTGGTAATTATGGCTGGCAGCAGAGTTTGAGTTAGAGCAAGCAGAGGAATGTCTTTGGTCTGCTCCTGTCACTAAAACCTTACTGTGGGCTTTTCAAATGCTTTAACCTGTGTGTGTGTGAGTTGCTCATTTTGCATATTCGGATGTCTATTTTGTGTTTACATATTTAGTATTTTAGGTTTCTTTTGATTTGTTAAATTTGTGTGTGTTTGAAATGTTGTCATGACAAGTACATATTTTTGGTATGAGTGTGCATTTTTGATTAATTGTTTGCATGTGTGTTTGTGTGTGACATTTGGAATTAGCTTAAATTGTCTAAGCAGGCGTCGATCCTGAATACTGGAACACACATGTACACATACATTCTCTTTCCAGGCTCCCTTAACTAAGAAAAGCCTGTAACACACTCACACACATTAAACACACATACATATAAGCACACGCAGGCTTCCTGTTTGAGTGGAACCACCAGATGACGTCAGTGGCTGCCTCTAGTAGCCTCAAGGTGATCTGTCTTCCAGATGTAGAGAATAGGAGCAGCAGATGGCCATGCTGGGTGGAGTTACTGACAGTTGGGGTCCTAGTGTTTGCTGACCAGTCTTAACACAAAGGGACAGATCTTTCTACCTTAATTATGTTTTCTGTATGATTTGATTTGAATATTTGGAGCTTATATTCACCATTGCACCAAAAATATAGCAAAATTTTACAAGCATTTAGTGGATCAACAGGCAGTTTCATTTGTCTGTTCAACTGTCCTTCTGACAGTTTTTACCCACAGTTCATAGCGTTGTGAGCCTGGATTAAAAGAAGTTAATATGTAAGTGTATGATGCTGTTTTGGTAAAAATGAGTAAACTGATTGTTTAAAAATGACCTTGTCCACATCTAATTTTCTAAAGCCTAATCAATTTACACGCCATGAGCCTGGAACACATTCAGATCAGACAGTGACTCAGCTGTGAAGAAAGTAAAAAATGTAAAGTAAAATGTCCCATACCCACAATTGTTTTGGCGTAGTTAAGGTGACATCATGTGATTTGATGCAGGGCAGTGCTGTCCTTGACGTCGTCTAAGTCTGCGAGGGTTCGGGGCTTATGGTGCTTCCAGACCAAATGCGAATTTAATCCAGCAATTTAATAAAGCCGCGCTTTCCTCGCATGAGTACATTCGCTGCAAGTGTTCACACACAACACAAGACGGCGCTTACGACCCGCAAAAACTTTCTCGAGTCGGAAATTTTAAACTCACGCGCAGGCCTTGTGGTGCAGAACTTAACCGGACCTTCTCCACTCACTGCTTGTCAGTTCGTCCTAGTTTCTATGTTGTGGTCTTTCCTTATGTTTATGTAGTACAGGCCACTGGAACCTGTGGCCTGTACTACGAAGCGAGGTAACTGGCTTATTCAGGTAACTTCAGGAGTAACTTTGTGACGTCAGGTGTAATTTCCTGATTAACCCGTACTACGAAAGCTGGATAGGTGTTAGCTGAGGTCTGTTGCCATGGCAATTTACGCTTCATCTCTAAACTGCTCGAAGCAGGTTATGTTTGTGGTTAACTCGAAGTTACCCTGTATACATGGACTACACACCACATCTGTAACCAGTGTTAATGAGATCAATTAATACATACCACTTGATAAAATAGTTTTAGATTTCATCCTGACTTGTTCCATAAAGGTAGCCCCGTAGCCTCAGTGCTTTAGAGAGGAGAGCCCTGTTTATTAACGGCCAATTTGTGAGATGTAGACCATCTGTATAGACAAACTTTAAATTAATTAACCTAAATATTTTCACATATTTAAAACATTCCGAGATGAAACTGGTAAATTTGCAAGAGCAAAACTCAGAAATTCCCTGAGATTACAGTCACAAAAAATCCAAATCACTCTAGTTTTCTTCTGAATATGACCAATTCACGGCTATGATCACTTGGTGAAACATTAATAATGATGTGATCAGTGACCATAGATGGACAGCCTTTAATATATCTACCCTATTAAATGCATAATACTATAATATAAATAAATACATAATAGTAAGCCAAGCAGATTTATATTATTTGGGAAGAATATATCAAACAAGTAGCTTCCCATATTACTCTCTTCCCTTCGGGTAGCTGTCAGTCTCAAAAAGGTTGATTACCCCTGACGCAGAGAGACCTAGATTAAGTTATTTATTAGCATGAGCCCTGATAACCAGTCAAGCAGATATTTGGTGGTTTATTTTACAGTTGTATAGTGGACTATATAGTGAGCTTGCCATTTTGTAGGGCTGTCCGAATGTAGTGACCAATGTATCCAGTGTACCCCAGAATGCATTGCGCTGATAGGTAAAAAAACAGTCCACCAACTGATTGTCTGACAGCAATGACGTAATTAACGGCGGCAAAATAATGATCGGAATAGTGTCCGAAGGTGTTGTTTTAATTATGCTGGTGAGCTCACTATACAGTTATGTTGACTTGGGTGAAGTGTAACCACACTGGAGTCCTTAAGTAACAGCAGTCAGCCATGTTCAGTCATCTGTTGCTGAGTTAGCACGTATTTGTACACGTCACCTATTAATTTGTCTTTGCCAAGAAAGAGGCAACAGTGTGAGTGAATGGTTTGATAATGGATTTGTTTTGCCACTAAGCAACTAACATTGGCTATTTTACCATCTTGGAACTGAATGGAAAAAAATGGAACCGGCCATTAGAACCCATCCCTATTGTTTACTTGATTGATAGTTTTTCTAGATTCTGACATTTTCGTTTGTTAGGAGGTTTATTTGTAAAATTGAATGGACAAAATAGATCCCACTACATATTTAACTAAGCTTGATAAATACAAAGACTCAGAAAACAATGACTATGATTACATCTCATTAACCAACTTTTAGCAACTGGAGATTAAAAAACACTGAAGAGGAGCTATGACGTTTAGCACAGAAGGTTTGGTTTAGAAAGAGAAAAATATGCAGTCATGCACAGGTGAGGTGATCAGATGAAGGACTACATAAGCATGTAATAACTTAAAGTGAAGCCTCTTTTCCTTATGTACAAAAAACTATCTTTATAAATTTCACATTGGCAGGCAGCGTTGTACAGTAAAACACTGCACACTGAATTCATTACGTTAGAGCAGTGTATCCTGCACAGTTTGCAGTAATGTAAACCCAATAGAGAATATTTAATTTAAGATTCACGTGGTATTGGATTTTCCATAACTATACGCTGCCAACTGGAAAGTCTCCCTCTCTTCCACTTCTTATGATAAACAACAGGTGGACATGGGCAGCGTAATTGAAAGAATTGGAACCTGCAGGTGCTTGCAGTGTTTTCAAATCTTTTGTGGAGAAATTGCCTCAGGCCAACGAGAAAACATTTTTACAGATGGTAATATTATGTTAAAAAATAAAAAGCAAAGAGAAATATTAGTTTGCACAGCCAGCTGTGGACACCGTGTGAATGTGACGTGAATGTTAACAGCAGTTGGAAAACGGAGGCTGTGTTTCCTGTGGTGTACTGCACAGGCCTGACCATTCTGTCTCACAAGCCTGAACGCTTAATTAACCTTAAAGCAGTGTAATTAATGGGTCTTTAGAGGGCCCTTACACACATCTGCACACTCAACATGACAGCAGGCTTCATGTGATAACACTAGGGCTGCAGCTAATGATGATTTTTGTAAGTTAACTTATGACTGTACAACCCAAACTCACAGCCCAACCAGGCAGAGAACAACAAACACACGTGGTCACATTTTCATCTGAGGACTGCAGCTTACTTTGGCTAGCCTTTAACTCAACAATCAATCATGATTTCAGTTAAATGCTAAAGTTGCTGTTACTGGTACCTTGACTGCTCCGTGGACTTAATGATAGACCTGGTGCTTTCTGATCAGGTGCTGTCGTGCTGTTACGGTAGGCCACATAAGTTTCGTTTTACGGTGGACAGACTAACATTACAGAGTTGTTATTCTCTTTTAGCTTGAAATAATCCCATACTTTTGACACTTTTTTTTCTTTGTCCCTCACTATTTTCTCTCTCTTCCTCCACTTTGCAAACAGCGGCATCATAATCACGTTGTGTTCACACAGCGTAAGCGCGATGCGAAACAGTGTGCTATACAGTTGTATGGATTAAACGAAGCGTTGATGCAATCGAATTAATCGATTTAATCAATGAATCGTTTCAGCCCTAGATAACACCCTTAAAAGATATTAAACTCCTCTGTTTGCAGCTTTCTATTGACTTACTGCTTGTACGGCCATATCCTAAGGTTAACACACACACAGGACAGCAGCATTCATTTGACAAGGTGAACAACAAATAGCTTTCCTGCTAAAGTCAAGTGTAAAGAGTTACATTTCCATAAAGCCAGGAGACACACAAGAGACAGGTTAAGAAAGGCATGGTCAGAGGCCAAGATATTCTGACTTTTTGTCCCTTTCAAGCTCCAATAACACAGGATCCTACATTTCCCATAATGCAACCAAGCTTTTTCTACTAGACCCTCTCTCCCTGGTTAGCACCCATGTCTTTCAAACTCCACGCTCTCTGTTTGTATCACAGGTCTCCATCATCAGGCTTATTTTCTCAGACTTGACAAAGCTCCTCCAGATTCCTCTTTTCACAGAATATGTACTAACCGTGGCAAGTAAACTGATATTCCTGTGTAAAATATTTTTTTAAGAGAGCATATTTTGTTCACTTTGTATTTAAATTTAGTTCCAAGTGTTTGCATGAAACTGTTGAGATTTCCTTGTTAAAGTGACCTCCTACAGATCCCATTAAGATACTATTTTACATGTTGAAGGGGAAAATGTGTTTCAGCTGGGATTACATTTTTCTTCAAAATACCAGACCAGTGTAATTGCTGTGAAATGATTTATTTCTGTATTGCCCTTTATTTCCACTGTTGGACTGAGGGGATGTTTTCCATCTTCTTCTTCCACCACCTGGTTGAAGGAGTAGAAGGTCACAGGTGTGTGTGTGTGTGTGTGTGTGTGTGTGTGTGTGTGTGGTGGGATTAGTGCCTTTACACACGGCCACATTCCCCCTTTTTTGAAGTTGTTACAGTCACTGCCTAAGCTCCCATGTGTCTGTGAGTTACAGTGTAAGCTTGTTTTGGCTGATTTTCTTACATTTTAAAAGTGGTTTGATCACCATCAGTGCATGTTAACCCCATCTATCCCTCTGTGCCCGGCTCCCCGCTTAGCTTTGTGTCACACAGGCTGTGAACTCTGCTTCCTTGTGGGAAAAGATTAGAGCCAGACAAATTCCTATTCATTTAAGGCCGTTCAGACAGTATTAAATCAGAGCTCCTAAGCCCCTCAGCCACGCTTTAAAGTTTGTCTGTTTGTCTCATCCACAGAGACCTGCACTGTAACATGTCTGTGCTTCAGTCACATGCTGAGTGTTAATCTGCAAGATCATCTTCTTCCTTTGGTGCTGTTTATAAAGCAAAATAGTTTTAGACAAAGTCTGAAAAAAGTCTTGGTTAAATGAAATGCATTTCATTTCAAAGCCCATGTCAACGGTGAATTGTATGACTTTGTAGCCCTGAGTGAGCGTTAATATTAAAAAATGTAGCATGTTAGTGTTGGATCTCGACAGCTTAACAACAGGTTTGTAACATTATAGTGCAGAGTACACGGCTCATCATGTTATTAGAGTTTACTTTTTTGCAATGATTGATTCTTCTTATTAATGATTTGGCAGACCTTGCTGTAGTTTAGATTTTTTATGTATTATTCACGGCTGGTATTTCTTACCATTCATTTCTGTGTGATGTGTAAACAAACTAGCAGACTCTTAAGATTTTTTAGCTATAGTATCCATCACAGTGGACATAATAATAAGACCTAATAAGAACAATAACAAATGTTGATTAGTGCTGCCTTCATCCTGCGCTCATAAGACTGTAGAACAACAAGCAGGAACTGAGAAGAGCTGAATGCAAGTTACAGACTTGTCAATAAGCCTTTGCCTCTTTGGGGGAGAGTGTGGTAGATGCGATGTGTTGTTGTGAAGGTGTAACCTCCTCCTCAATCTTTCACCTCTTCTTATGCACTGCTTTGCCTTGATATCGCTTTCCATCTTTGTCCTGGAATTACATCATCTCCTTCACCTCAGCAGCTTCTGCAATGAAGAAGCAAAAGCGCAGCGTCCTCTATCTACCTAATTGTACTCATTATGTAAACCTCTCTCATCTTTTTGGAGTGGGAGAAGCTTTGAAGCTGTTGTGCCCTGCAGAAATGCACCTTTTTTAGCTGCTCTTTTAGATCAGCGGAGGCATTTTGAAAATGCATCAATAACTTTACATAATGATGATAATGAAGGTGGCAATAGTGACTAAAGACGGAACATGATGGCGTATGACTGACTTTTGACTCCGAAATAGTGGTCGACCGATAAAGCCTTTTCAATGGCTGATGGCCGATATATAATAATGATATCAAAACAAAGACAAGTCATGTATAATTCCATTATTCCATGCAGAGCACAATCTAATATACATCACCACACGGGATGGTGATGGCGCAATGGATAAGACACATGCCTTTGGTGTGAGAGACCCTTTCAATTCCCCACTGTGACCCATCCACCAATGTATCCCTGAGCAAGACCCTTAACCCCTCATTGCTCCAGAGGCGTGCGACCTCTGACATGTATAGGAATAAGTCGCTTTGGATAAAAGCGTCAGCAAAACGAATAAATGGAATGTAAATGTAATGTTATCTCTGCCAGTACTGTGTTGTTTTAGATGGACGTTTTATTAATGAATGAAATGGAAAAACACATTGGGTTCTGCTGTAGATTTCTAAAGGTGACTGGTGTGTAAGGGAGAGTGATGTACAGTTTGACATCTTTCAGCTGCATTATTTTTTACAGTATAACAATATATATTTAAGACTAGCCGGTAATGCTGTTAAATTAGGATGATATATTGGCCTTGTGAGTGCATTATATAGGCTGAGGCCGATTTCCAATCTCAAAATGCCTGATTACTACTCAGAACTAAACTCTGTGGATCAGGTAAGTTATTGTCACCACGTGTGCTTTTTAATGATGTCACAAATATAGCTAAAATGTCCCAATGTCTCTCTCTGAGTGACACAGACAGGATTGGCTATTTCTGTCTATCTATCTGCTCTACCTAAAGTAATCATAAATCAGTGAGTTGATTCAGAACCCTCTTGCCTGAATGCTGACAAGAATCAGAAGGAGAGAACAGGCCTCCTTTGATTTACAAGTTTGAATATTAAAGCAGTACTATTAGACCATGTTGATATAGTCTGCCTTAAATACTCAACTGGAAGACTGCTAGAAATCCATCACTTTTAGAGCTGAAACCTCTAGACAATTAATCTATTAGTTGATTGACTGAAAATTAGCATTCGTATTAGTAACTATTTTGGTTTTGGACCATTGGTCAGCCAAAAAGAAACGTTTTGAATACATCAACTTGGCTTCTGGAAAATTGTGATGGACATTTACCATTATTTTTACAATTTTATTGACCAAACTATTAATGGATTAATCAAGTAAATAATCAAATAATTGACAGATTAATTAATAATGAAAAGGACTGTTAGTTGCAGCTCCAGACTGTCATATATTTTCTAATCAGTCAGTTGTCATGATTCATTTTATTTGGATCCATTTGTTTGAGGAAAAGAACATCATTAAAGGTGCGTGGAGTTCTCTACACCAAAATGTGCGGCGTATCTTTGAGGCCTAACAAATGTGTTGAATGCATGTCCTTCCTCATAAAACATGGACAATGCAGATTTTGAAAACATTTTTGAACGTGCAGTGTTGAAATCTATACTAGGTGGCTAGCAGTCTTCTTCTTCCCTGCCTTTGTTGGCACATGAACTTGTTATAAACATTGATAGAACTGTAGTATAAACAACAGTATGTGCAGCAGAGGAGTCTTGATCACAATATTTCAAATAATTCAGTCAAAATGCTTCAATGATTTCATAAAGTAATCGTAATTTGAATCTTACAAGTCTTCATCAGTGGATGGTTTACACAAAAAACGTTGGCCCTTTTTTTTTAAAGGAGCCAAAAATAAAAATGTAAACTTTGGACATAAATTATCAGTCCAGCATGACTTTGTATATAATTTCTAACCCATTGTGTTTGCATGATAAGTTTTGCAGAAGAATTTTATCAAATTCATGAATTAGATTCAGACAAGCTAAAAAATATCAGGTCAGTACAAATCAGGTCTTGCATGTCACCTCCCTCTCCTGTGTGGGACATTTCGAGGGTTAGCCTCATGTTCTGAACACGAGCATGTTCCTCATGTTCTGATAGCATTCCATGTAGTGGGCTCATATATCAAACTGTGAAGCAAGTGGAGAGTCTCCCTGTCAACAGACTCCATCTATCATCCTCCTCCTCCATCATCTGATCTCACCTCCATTCATCCACTCCTCACTCCTCCCTGTCTTTCTGATGAATAAATGATGGCAATATGATACTGCACCACCAGCTGAGCTGTTCTGAGCTGGACACTCTGAGACACACACACTTGCTTTCTCTGTCTCATGCTCTTATGTACAGTATAAATACAAAAAGCTGCAGTCATAGCTTTTTAAATGCTGGCTCTGTCCTTGAAGCACGTTTACCCCCACTTTAACTCTTGAGTTTGCAGATTAGTTTTGTAGCCTAGTACAGTGCATGTTGGAGTTTGTGTGTGTTTCTGTTGGCATGTAGGGCGTTGTTCCACACGAACCACATGATCTGTGTGTGTGTGTGTGTGTGTGTGTGAGAGAGAGCGAGAGAGAGAGGGGGAGTCATGGTTCAGGAATGTCCTGTATAATTTTCTACAGTGGAGCCTCTCGCTGCAATAACACCTTGGGCCCCATGGGAGATGAAGTTCTCTTCTTTGATATTTTTGCACAGATGATGGTGTAGCTGTTTTATCCAAAGTATACAGACACTGTAGGTACCAAAGTCTGACAGATCAGAGTGTCTGTGGTAATTAAAATGTACAAGTCAAGCGTTTGAAGTCTTTTATTGACCTGCTAACAAGCAGACCTTGCTGTGTGCTGTGGTAGTGGGTTTGGTTGATACCAAACCAACTGTTTTACTCTTCTGTCAGAAGCTCCACATTTCACCATTATGTGTTTATTCAGTAGTGAAAGTAGAGAGACAGGAAAGGCAGGAGAGAGAGAGGGTGACATGCAGTAACAGGGCAGGGCCGGACCAGAACCTAGCTTGCTGCAGAAAGGACCCAGTATTTCATCAAACAGTTCAAGTAGGAGTAAACCATATCATCTGTTGCTATTTGGCCCTTTCTGTTCTGTCACCTGTGGTCTTAGGCTACATTCACACTGCAGGCCTTAATGTTTAATTCAGATTTTTTTGTTTGACAGTTCACATTATTGTTTAAATGTGGCCCGTATCAGACTCCAGTGTGAACTGTCCACACATACCTGCAATGCTAATGATATTCCCAGCAGCCTCAACTGTACTTTTTTAGCATGCTAGCACGCAAAAGTATGACAGTGACAATGGTCAATATTATACCAGCAAATCTTATTCATGATAAGAACTGAGCGGGACGCTTTAAATGGTAAATGATCTATTCTTGTATAGCACCTTTTTAGCCTTCCGACCACTCAATGTGCTTTACACTACGTCACATTCACCCATCCACACACATTCATACACTGGTGGTAGAGGCTAAAGCGTGATTTACACTTCTGTGTCGAGTTAATGCCGTAGCCTATGGCGACAGCTACGCACGTAGCCATGCATTTATACTTGTTGCGTCTTTCTGCAATTTCACTGCCAAGCGCTAGTTGGCGGTAGCGATACAGCGTCCACTGTTTTGACTGTTGCTGGCCGAGCAGGCCAACTTTCGGTTTAGCCCTCAGCTAACTTGAATGGGGGTAAAATAATACGTGCAGCTGTTTTAGACTTTTCATTAGACCACTTCCTGGTAGCTCTGAGGTATTGCGAGGCTAGCCGGCTGACCAATCACAGTTCTTACTGTTTGCGTCGCCCCGACGTGTGAGCCATTTTTTCACACAGTAAAAATAAACTTGTTTGTGCTCTCTGGTCAACACTGTTGCTAAAATACTAAAATACCTCCAACATTTTGTATCTTTGACATGTCTGTACTGCAGTTTGTACAAAAGAAATTTTGCACAGTTGCAAACATTGTGTCCTTGTACCCTTGAGGAAAGTGAGTCATGCATGGGTACACTACAAAGCAAACAGGTCACTGTATTATGTGTCAGCAAAGTTGCTTTGTAGGAACACCCATGTTACTCACTGTGCTACAGTGTACAGATGACATTTTCAGACAAAGGGAAAAGAGTGTTTGCAAGCTTCCAGGGATTTACAGTATTCAGTTTTCTAAAGAAAAATCAGACTCACCACTACTGTAGCCAGTGTCACAGCTATTGTATGCATCCACAACGCTCCTATAACCTAATGTACAAACAAACCAGCATGCTTTAAAATGCTGTTCTTGGAATAGAAACAGCCAAATCAGTGTCTGTGTATTTGCCTTCAAGGTGTAACTATATAGTCTCTTCAGAGGGAAGCTGAGCCATTATTGGACATGCACTTCAAAACAACTTGAGTAAGTAAAATACCTGTGCAGTTAATGTTCTGGGCCAAATGACTGTTTCTTCAGCAGGGAAATCTGAAGTGTAAACCACCACTGTGACATCAGACAACTCATGCTTTTATACTTACTGACTCACCCAAATGGAAAAGGTCATGTCAAGATAAACCCAGCATACACTTGTACTTGTCATTTCCGAAACATGTTAGTCTGTATGTTAGGCACAGACATGCCAAAAATATAGTGTGTGTGTGTGTGTGTGTGTGTGTCTATTTGTGAATCCGCTCTTCATGTATTATTGTCATACGTCACTGTTGAACTGTACAGGGCTCATGTCACTGTCAGCCTTGCAACAGATTTGAAATTTAGGACCTTTTTTAGGTACCCGTGAAATTATGTAACATTGTTCAGTAAATCAAGTTTGATGCATATGTTTTAAGGATTATTATACTGCAAAGTACTGCTCAGCTGTTCATAATGCTATGAGAAACTTTTACAACTCACAGAACTTCACAACAATCATTTTATCATCCATTTTGACAGTTGTGATGTAAAAGGTGTGTTTAAAATAATGCATCTGGCAAACATAGTGTCACACCAGGTGACGCTGCATTACGCTGCTGCAAAAGTTGACTCAGGCTCAACTTTATTTTGCCAGGGCCCTTGTGGGTTGGCACCCCCACAGTGACGATGCAATGGCATCGTCAAATGTAAAGGAGGCATTTTTCGTTTTCTACACACAGTGTTAATGTCTGTCTGAATACGGCCTTAAATCCAGACTATCAACTGCCCATTCAGCCTTTGCTGGAATAGTCTGACTTTTTAGTGCACAGAGAGCTTCAAGAGTCCATGCAAGAGCAAGCAACATTTCTGGATTTTAGTTTGTGCTAGTTTTCCAACAATGTAACATCTTTGTCAAAATGACCTTCTAGTGCTGTTACTAGGGACGAGAAACCCTCATCAATTGGCAGTCACTGCTCAATCATTATCTAAAGTTAAAACAATGGAAACAAATTTTTACAGTGTAAAGACAGATTATTATATTTCATTTAAGTGCACTGTCACAAAATTCAAGTGTACCCAAATGTTTCACAGCACCTTTAGTGTCATAACATTCTAATCTTCTGTCATTTCCCATACACATTGATAGTTAAGTGATTGTCAACAAGAACACAACTGAAAAATGTAGCTATCGTTATCCTCTGTCTCAGTCGTTTCAGTCGCTTTTACTCTGTGATCAGTAGGCTTTAGCTTCTGTCATTATTTGTTTCACGTCAGTTTGACAGCCTGAATACAACCTTCAAATGTATGACGGTAACCTTTCTGTCTCCTTTCAGAGATCGTTTTTTTCATTTTTCAAAAAAGTAGACAATATTTCTCCAGGGAGTGCAGTTATAGACAGTGGCAGCGCTGTGATAAATCCAATAGTTTGTCGGACTTAGCAACAGTAACTAAGGGGGACGTGGCTTAGCAAAGGGTCAGTTGGTCGCAGTCTGGAGCCCTGGAGGCTGTTCTGTATTCCAAGCATCTGTAGTGATTTTTGCATCAGCTGTTCACTGGGAAATGTGTTTAGGTGTTTGAAGAGCATAGGGTTAAGTACAGTAGGAACCTGCCACTTATCTGTCATCACATTGTTAAAGCTAAAATATCTCAGTGTAATTGTAACGGAGACCAGGGGTTCCATTACCTGAAATATTTGAGGATCTAGGTGGCGATTATTGATAAAGCAGAAGCCGTCTCTCTCTGGAGAAAACTTCAAGCCACTGCCGGGCCATCGGACAGTAATTAAGTCTCATATATAGCAGAGTCTTTACCAGCCGACATATATAGATTTTTTTCCCATGAAAAGCTCTGTTGTTTCAGGTCCGGGGGAAAAAAGAGAAATTCTCCATCTCTGCTTTGATGTTTGGAAATCTCCCACTGGCTCTGTTTCAAGAACCCTCCGACTTGGAAAGGGAAGCGGTTTGGAGCCAAAACTGAAATGATTAGTCGTGCGTTAGAGCCAGAAAACTGTACTGTCAGCCATTTTTAATAATGGGACAGCTTCTCGAGGCTTCATTCTGTATAGCAAAAGAAATCAGTACAGTCTTACTCACTGTAAAGGTTTTCCAGTTTGACACAGAAAATGTCAGATTTGATCTACTTTGAGGAATTCTCTGAATTAACTGAGGGATGAACTGAAATGTTTTCAATGAGTGAAAGGGTAATTTTGGTATTTTTAAACCTGGGTCCTACTTTCACATATTTTGTGGTCCTATTTATTACTAGATAATTTCATATATTTTTTGAAAAAATAATATAATGTTTTTATCAACTAACTGTTGTTTCTAGAGCAGCAAGAGGAACGGCAAAGTCACCAATATCTCACTGGAAACAAATCTAAAATGTCAGTAAAATAAATCATATTCCTGACAACATACTGAGTGAAGTTTAGATTAGTAGAGAGGAGGGCTGGTCTGTCTCAGCCCCCAGCTCAGTTTATAATGTGCCATATTTTAATGTACTGGCAAACTAAACTGAACAGTTTTCAGCTTTCACTTTAGCTTGTTTTTAACAAAAAGCTATTAGCTGAACTAGCGCTGTGCCTGTGTGAAACCAAAACAAAGCTGCGGTGGATGAGGGACTGGGCAGATTAAAACACTGCGTTTTGTGTGTTTATGCTTATTAAACAGGTGTGTTGGTAAAGTATTGGCTTTTTACTCGCGAAGTTGTTATTGCACCACATAGCCTATTTAACGAGCGTAGATGTTGTCAAAGTCGGTAATGTCCACTGATCAGCTGGCTGACTTGGCTCTGTGTGCGCATGTGTGTGGAGTGGAGGCACTCTGCAGAGACACAGAGGAGAGGAGAGTTTGGCAGATGGGCGCCGCCATGTTGAGTTTTTGCAACCAGCAGCACCGGATGTTACCATATTTGGACGAGAGGGTGGAGCTAACAGCCGTGTGTCGAGCTAGCTAACTTGCTTAGCTAGGTGCGTCTGTAATTCACGTTAACTGTCATTTTAACAGGGCTGACAACTTTGTCTAGCGAACAACAGGCTTAAAACTAAATGTACTCACCAGAGAAAGTGAACAGCCAACTCCTAATAAGCTTTTTCAATGTTGCTGGTTAATCTCTGTCTTCGCAGCACATCAGTTTATATGGCATATCTAGCTGCAGTGTTGGGCAAATTACTCAGATATTGTAATGCCTCTCTTTTTTACTTATTACTCATTTAAAAAGTAATATTACTTTACTTATTACTGGGTTTTTAAAGTAAATAGTCATGTTACTCTTTCCGTTACAATGACTTTCAACCACCGCACCCCATCCTTTAAAAGTGACAGAAAACCTGTTCAGCAGAGCATTTTAGAAATGAATCCACTTTACTGGAACAATAATTAACCTGAGGAGTCAACAACCAGCCGAACTGAAAACACTGCAGCCTCTCAGACCAGAGGATGCTGTTTCATATAGGCTATGGATATAGTCTAATTAAAAATAATAAAAAACAAAGCAGGTGTCTCAACTCTTGCACTAACGTTACTGTTTTGCACATGCATTTATAAGAGTGAAACACAAACAAACAGATCCAACTCTGAAATGGCAGTTTATTATTAAGTCAACAAGAATTTATAAACAATGCGTAATCTACGTTGATTACAGTGGTTGACCAGTCTTCTGACCGGCTACAGAAGCGCTTTTGCCCTCTGGTTGAGTGTGCATCCAGTAGTGATTGCATACAAGAAACCAGTCTAGGGAACCGGATTTCTTTTGCAACCAGAAGAGTCTCCCCCTGCTGGCTGTTTGATAGAATGCAGGTTTAAGGGACTTCCTCATTGGCTTTACGTCTCTGACTGGATGCTTCCCACTTGGGGGAAACACAACCAGGCAACAACGTTCAACACAACACTGGCTAAAAATGAGAAAATGCTACCTAGAATATAATCACCTGCTGCCTGACAATTGTTTCCCTTTACAGAAATAAAGACACCATAAAATGGTGTTGAAATGGCAAACATTGCTACTGGAAAATTGACCAGAATGCAGGTAATGAAGTGTTGACTCCCTCCCCCCAGTCCTCCCATTCATTTGAATGTGGGTAGTGCTTTTAGGTACACAGCACAATCCGGTCCTAATCACCACAATGCCTGCTATGTGTGAAAATGGCCTAACCTGCAGAGTGCATGGTTAAACAGCACTCGCCTCTCCTTGTATAATCTACACTGATGCAGCTCAACAGCCTTCAGAACCAATCACATAGGTGAGTAGCAACAAGAGAAAGGACTTGATTTGTGTTTCAGACAGGCTCCCCACTGATGATGTGGAGTTGCTGTCAGATAAAAACCTCATCTGCATGAAATGAGCTGTGATGGGGAGCCATATCTACCTTGTAACAGACATTACAGTTGCAGTCACAGCAGGAGTTTTCAACAGGATTTGTACACGCCAAGACGCATGCTTCTAGTAAATAGAGAAATCAGAGACCTCATGGGCACTGATTCACATCACCATCAATTTAACATTAGATTGTGACAAGTGAATGGAGCCTGCAAGTCACAAACCATCGTGATTCTGATTTTCTTTCACTGCGTGGAACCTTTCAGGCCCAGCCAACCCCACTGAGCCAGCGTTCTCCAGAGCTGGTTCTAATTTAGAAAAAAGAGCACACACGCTGACTCACTGCAACACACACTTGCACATACACAGAAATGTTGGCGAGCACTGGGGGAAATCCTCTCTTTATGGTCACATTCACATAAATCAGTGCTGTGAACAAACAAACCCCTCTCTCGCCTATGGGGTGTGTGTGTGTTTGTGTTTTTGTTTGACCCCTCTGCTCAGACCCTGACTGTTCATTTCAACACAATAAGCAGACGTGTGTGTGTGTGTGTGTGTACGTGTACGTGTGTGTGTGTGTGTGTGTGTGTGTGTGTGGTGAGGTCAAGTGTGCTGATTTGTTTGTAATGCTGAATATGTGAGCTGAAGTTGAAAATTAGTCAGACTTTGGGCTGGGTTGCACATGGTCAGGGAGGGCAGATGTTCTGTCAAAGAGTTGATTTGCCTGCAGCTTGACCGGCTGCCTGGCAGTGCATTTTATGGGCCCTGTGATGACAGAGGGGTGGGGTTCAGATGGAGGTTGGGACAAGAATGAGAGAAGAGGAAAACTTTGAGACAGAAGGACAGTAAAAGAGCACCAGGAAAGTGGGGAAGTAGCAAAAAAGCATATGGCAAGAGAAGAAAGGTGAAAATACATTTTGGACTACAAGCAATTCAAAATGAGACTTGAGTTGTCATTCGGTTCTCATGTGTGAGCCTTGTAAAGTTGACTTTGGTGGTTTAACTGGTACTCAGTTTCCTCTTGATGGAACTGCAGCTACCAAAAGACATTGCACTCAAATTGGGATTTTGTGGCCTTTTGTATAAGGTGTTGTAGAGGGATTTCCGGTGCATGCTAAGAATGTTTTACACATTTCCAACATGGAGCTAGCTAGGGCTGGACCCGAATATTCAAATATTTGATCATTGAGTACACATTTGACTTTTAATTTTGAGATTCCAATGTTGAGATGGTTTTTTTTGCAATCCTGATATCCCTCACAGCAGTGAACGTATAATGCTCCAGTTCACATCAAAGGGAAGGAAAATCAAGCCCTCAGCTGTGTGAGAGCACTTTAAACTAAATGATTGATTAATCCTTACTTTCATTACAGAAAAAGTCAAATAGCCTACATTTTAAACTTTATCAGTAGGCTAAACTGTAGGCTACAACAAACTAACAACAACATAATGAACACATTAAAACATTAAAATAATAAATCATTATGTTAGACCGGTTGAAGAAGAACATGTAGTAGGCTATAATAAAAGTTAAAAGTGATCATGCATGACACTTCAATAGTGCTCATCCCGTCTGCCTCTCTGCTCTCCTTGGACGCCCGGTGTTCTGTCGATTTATGCGACCTATCGAGATGTGCTACTTAGTGGTTCTGCGCATGCTTTTGACCCACAAGCGTGGTCTGTTTCCACGGCCATAAATCCGTGAAACCTTGCTGTTGGGCATGTCGTCGAGACAGTGGCTGATCGTAAGCAATATCAAAAATTATCACTATTAGTCTAACAGAATACGCTGCCCCTGATATCTTAAATAAAGATGGCATAATATAGTATTTCAACATGCTCCCCCTCTCCTTACAGTACACATGGAGTGAGTAGTGGTGCAATATAAAATTATTCTGTAGTGTGAGCATTATTTGATAGGGGATGTTAGTCAGAATACGGTACCCGTGAAATTATGTTATAATATAATCAAAAACAGAAGATGTCATAATAATGTCAGTCTAATATATTCCCGTATTCTGCTCTGGACCTGCTCGGTGCAGCCTCTCACTCTGGACTGTCTGGACTCTCAGTCGGGACTCTCTCTCCGGTAGGTACAGTTCCAACCTGCTCTGCGCAGCAGTCACCAACCCGATTCGACACGCACCTAATCTTCGTTTTCCCTGGCTCAGTCTCCCGTCCCTTCAACACCACAGTAAATATTCCTCCTTTATCTCCTCATTCTCTTAGTCCTGCATAGGGTCTACTAGCCTAGACATAACACAGTTAAAAACAAAGTGTTTGTAATAATAACTTGTTGTTTTAGTTAGCCTACGCTGTGAGATTAGAAAAAACGGAGCGCTCTCTCTCTCAAATTCAAATTAGCTTTATTGGCATGAATGTATAGATACAATACAAGGACAATTAATTTCATACATTTCATTAGATAAGGAAATAAAACAGCAAAAGTTGTGTTTGTGTGTGTTAATACAAAATAAAATAATAATAAGATTTTCAGATTCATTTTATTAGCCATTTGCAGTATAAAACCACATTGGAAAAGAATATGCAAGAAGCTCAAAGTGCAATGTCACCACATAAAAAACATAAGAAACATAACATAAAACAGACAAGCAATTGCCACAAAAAACTCAGTAATAAAACACTATTCAATAAAATCCATCCATAAGATATAAAATGCCTAATTTAAGGTGCTTTGTTTGATCAGTAGAACATTTGACAGAGCGATACCTTCTCCCTGAGGGAAGCATCTCAAAGAAGGCCCCTGCAGGATGGCCTAATGCATCATTAGCAAGTTTTAAAGCTCGATTCAAAAGTCTAGCTTTATATGTAACCTCCAGGAGCGGCAAAGTATAGCCAATGATCCTGCTGGCGGAGCGAACCACTTTGTTCAAAGCCTTCTTCTCTTTCAAGGTGAGATTACCAAACCACACAGTAATACAACTAGTTAGGACACTCTCAATTACACAATAGTAAAAGTTCAGAAGAATCTTAGTGTTTTGAGTGAACTCTCGAAGCCTACGTAAAAGGAAGAGGCGCTGTCTCGCTTTCTTAGCAATTTTAGTCGTATTAGAGCTCCAGTTCAAATCATGCGAAAGAGTCACACCTAAAAATTCACATTTCTCAGTAATCTGCACATCGGAGTCATGGATAGTAATAGGCACATGATTCCTATTGTGACAAAAATCAATAACAAGTTCACATGTTTTTGAAGTGTTCAAAAGCAAGTTATTTTCCTTGCTCCATTGAACAACATTCTCCACCTCCTCGCGATAATGAGATTCATCGTTTGAAATAATCAGCCCAATGATAGTTGTGTCATCGGCATATTTTATTATCACATTATTTGCATATACAATGTGAACAATAGGGGGCTCAAGATACACCCCTGCGGTGAACCAGCGCTAACATACAACTCATCTGAAATGTGTGTATATATATATATATATATATATAAAATATATATATTAAAAAAAGTAAATAAGTAAAAAAATAAACGTGTGTGTGTGTTAGTATGTTAGAAAATGAAAATAATATATTAAATAAATAAATAAATAAAAGGTGTGTGTGTGTGTGTGTGTGTGTGTGTGTGTGTGTGTGTGTGTGTGTGTGTGTGTGTGTGTGTGTGTGTGTGTAAAAAATTTAAATAAACTAAGTAAATGACACAGTAATGTTTATTATATTATATAAAAAAATTTAAATAAAATGAATAGATAAAACCTTACATGTGTGTATATTAATAGGGGAAAAAAACACTGGCAGCAGAGTCTCTCCTCTTGTGGTAGCCAGCTCTGTCTGTGGCGACCCTTTTCTATGGCCAGGCTGTGTTCACTCAGTCTGTATGTTGTCAACATTTTTCTTAGTTTGGGACATTTTATTGTACTCTGTGTGAATTCTCTTTTTAGGGTCAGATAACATTGGAATTTACTTACTAATTTGGTTGTTTCTGTCCCGTATTCAATATATTTTTCTTTTTTCTCTCTCTCTCTCTCACGCACTCACACACACACGTACACACGCACCGACATTAATGAGCGGTCAGTTTATCAACAGTCCTTTAAACAATTGGTATAAATGCCACATTTGGACCAGCCCTAGAGCTAGCACGCTCTACTCTCCTCCCATCATCTGTTTACTAGTAAATCAGTTGTGTGTGTGTGTGTTTGTGTGTCTGTGTGTCCCCGTCTAACAGGGCAGGAGGCAGTCAGGTTACTGGCAGTAATGGTGTGTGTGTGTGTGTGACCAAGGGGGGAAACCTCATCATTAGAACCTCTCCATTACCATCTGCTGTGTTTAGACTGCCTCTAACCTTGCACTCCCTCTGATTTCTGTTAATGTGTCTCTTTCCAAAATGACTAGCCTACTTGTATCATCACAAAGGTCCAATAACAATTAAAAGTATTCAGCAGTCACATCAGTAAATCATTAGCTTGCCATTAATGTGTGTGGGTAGTCAGGAGTCTAACAGCCTGAGGGGAAAAAGCTGGTCTGCAGTCTGGTGGTGTGGCAGCAGAAGGCAGCAGCGTAAACAGGCTGTGGCTGGGTGGGTACTGTCCTTTAGTGTCCTTTGGGCTCTGCGTGGGCACCTCAGCGATGTCACCAAAGTAATCTAAAAAACGTCTCTGATATCACTGATGCTCGGGAGATGATTACCAATGATCTTCTGAGCATCTTCACCCGCTGCAGAGCCCGGTTCTGGACCGTGCACATCCCAGGCCAGTTAGTGATGTTTCCTGTGGTCACGTATTTGAAATTGTGCTTTCTTACCCTTGAAGTTTTCTTTTTTTTTGCGGAATGCTCTAGAATCTAGAATGCCCTCTCTGATGAAAAAAATCCAGGAATGTGTGCTTGTCAGGTGACACTGCATTGCGTTACATCTAACTTCAACTTTTTATGCCAGATGACTCTGCGGTTCTGCCAGACCCCTTTGTTATGCGACCCCCCGGCTGTGCCAGCACAGTTGTCTCATTGAAATGAATGAGTGGGCAGCACTTTTTCCACACAGTGCAAATGTCAGTCTGAACATGGCCTTTGTTGAGTCTTTTGTGCATGCCCCGTCATGGACGCTATATGGAGGCTGCATGGCCCTTCATTCAGTTGTTGTGACTGGAGAGCCAGATTGAGTCCCTCTCTGCAGCAGTACACATCATCATGGCTGCTCGTAGTTCCACCACTGATTGGATCCTCTTTAAAAATTCTTGATTCTTTGCTTGAGTGTGTGCCTGTTGCCCTACCCGACAGACAGCATGATCTTGTACTGAGCAGAAGGCTGTCTCCATCATTTCACAGACTAATTCAAGACATCACTTATTACTCGTGGAGAATCACATGACCATTTAGTCCTGGCCAGCACTAAGACATGAACATAAACTTGTTGTAGAGACATTAAGTGATCTTTCAGATGGATTGTTCTGCCTTTCTAGCAACATCGCATGATGTTTTTGCCCAAGACCTCCTTTGAAAGCTTTAGCATGGTAAGGGTTAGGGTAAGGCTTTATCTTCGTTTTATATCATCATAGCAGTTAGTTCCCATGACTCCTGCTCTCATACCAATTTCATTAAAGCTTGACATTCAAACTCTTAATGCCAGAAGACCTAGGATGAAGCTTTATTTTTTGCTTCACAAAATGCCACAGTACAGGATTTGGGTTCGGTCTTGTGGCTCCACTGTGTAGTACACTATAGTACTATATGAATTGAATTCACAACACACACAATAAAATTATATTTAATGAACTGTATGACATGAATTCTTCTTTTGTTGTTTATTTTTAGTGTTGGCAATATTGTTGTTTTCCATTCATGCCAATAAAGCTGAATTGAAATAGTATAATATATAGTAAGGATTTTCAGAACCTCTACTTTTCCTTTAATGTGTCACCTGTACAATTTTTTTTCAGCTGTAACTTTAATTTTTTATGTTGCCATGTTGTAACTACAGTTAGTCGGAGTGTTGGATCAGTGTCATCAAACAGAGAAAGACCAAAATAGATTAGTATTAGAAGAGTAGTAGCCTAACAATGAACTTTTTTTTTTTTTTTTTTTACCAACTTTGTTTTTCCAAAGAAAATATGACATTAGATGTGTTATTTCCATGACATCATGGCCTTTTCTTTGGGTGTTTTGTTTTGAACATCATAAAACATTAAATAAATATATTAAAATATCCTCTAAACTAGAAACCCCACCCTGGACCTGCACCTGGAGGCTGCTTTGGTGAAACTTTGTAGGGGCTGCTGTTTTCCACACTCATGCACCAGAACCATGTCAGACAACACAATGCACACCTTCTGATGACAAATGTTAGTGACGTTTTGAGCCCTATAGACCCAACTTGCCACCCCAAGCCCAAATCGACATATTTACCATTTCAACTTTGGGTTTAAATTTTCATGAGTTTTTGAGCATAAAAAATTGCAGTTTCCCAAAGTCCTTATAGGCAAGTCATGCCAAATGCAGCCATCTTGGCAACGCCTCCAGGCAGCTGTTTCGGACTAATAAGACCAGGCTCCTATCTGAATGAATGGGGAGAGAACCAGAACTGCACTTTTACTGGTCACCAGGACATACAAACTACATGAATAGCATCAGCAGCAAAATCTAAAAAAGTTCACTGAAAACATTTGAAGACTTTGCCCCAAAATAAGGTATAAAAAGCGCTTTTCCTGACCAGTTATACTTCTACTACGCATGTATCACTACTACCACGCATGTGCATTTGAAGGAAAACAGATCCTTACGGAAGTGGAACCATACAATTGGCTGAAATATGTTTCCCGCTTTGGCTGTTAAAAGCAGATGATTGGCTGGGAGGGGCTTTCCCCATAGAGTTGTATTGAGGATGTGATTGAGTGGCGTGTCTCCACTCTAAAACATGTCAGAATTTACGCAGGGATTCCAAAATGGGAAAAATCCTTGCACTTTCTACACACAGCCACAAGTTAGTCAGTAGGTCAGGCATAGGCTCATTAGCCATTAGCTAAGGCCGTACGTACGTCTAGCACAGGTGCACAAAAGGCCTCAGTGTTCAGACTGTCTGTCGGTTAAGTTTAAAAAACAAAACAGGTTACATTAGTGCAAAGTTTAACTTAAAGAACTTACATTCAGTTCCCCAAAGAACCTTAAACACCAAGAAAAAGGTTCTCCAGAGCACTCTGTAGAGCACTTTCTTATCAAGAGTCAGTTTTTCTTAGTTGACAGCAGTTGATATGTCATTTGATGCCTAAGAAATGAAAGCAGTTTAAATGTTAGCATGTTTCCATTTAGTGTTTCTAGAAATCCAGAGGAGAGAGAGCCACTCAAGTTTAACAAACTGTCTAATGCTCCATGTGAGTTGTTGGCAGAGAATAAATATGTTTCAACATTAAAGCAGTTTTAATGCTGAGACAGAGGACAGAAATCTACAAAGAGAGCAATCAGTGTTTAATGCTTTGTAAATAAATCTGCTCCTGCCAAAGTCCTCATTAACTGCCAGTTTCTTTCTGGGAGGCTTCTGGTCTCATCTTGAATCTCAAGTTCTCAAAATAAAGCATCATGTGATTCAAAGTGGTGTGTCAACATTGAGGGGTGTGTGTGTTCCTATAGCTAGTTTGAGAGGAAGTTTTGAAAAGAGTGCTTTTTATTTCATTGATTGATATCTGGTTGGCCCTCCTGCCTTGGACTTGGTTGTGTTGAAAAGGAAATACATAAATGTTTTATTTTTCTTTGTTTTTGCTGCTGTGGTGAACTCTGTCAGTCCCTCCTCATGCCCCCGTTCTGTCTTTCTTTCCCGTACTGTGACCCAGATTTGGGATTTTCCTTGAGTAGGCTGCTGTGTTTTGGTTTTGTGTGGATGTGGCAGCTACTGTCCTGCTGTTTGACTGGGAGATAAACTGGAGGATGAGACTTGGAACTTGAAGCTGGATAAGTCACAGTGGGATTTAGGCTTTTCAAATGGATTTTGAAATGCAGCTTATTAGGAATAGAGATTATAAAAGATACAAAGGGGCTTTTCTCCTTCCTTTCGCTTTTCTCCTTGCTGTTCAGGTAGAATATTTGATTAATCTGTCGTCAGTGTGCTGTGGCTCAGACTGTAGATCTCTTTTGTTGTTTATGTCTCATTTGAACTGAGGGAAATATTTTACAATGGAAACATGAACTTTGCTTTCTTGGGGACAAACTGTTTGAAGTCATTTAGACTCTTAGCATTAAACGCATGTCTGTCATTTCTGTGCTGAAATGTCTGACACAACATTTTTACTGACACCCAATGTCTGCAACTAGACAATATCAACCAAAACCGGTCAGGGTCTAGCTTGAAACCACTGTCATAATGTCTTAGAATAGTACAACATCCGCAGGCTTGTAATAGAGATAGGCCTTTATTTCTAATTCCCCCTTAATACAAACTCAAGACTTCTATATCTGTTTCTACAGTCTGTCCAAATACCACAAATGTGTGGAGGTTTATCAGAGACACAGGTGGGCAGCCTGTGATGTAATGAGGGCAAATACATGACTCAGTGGAGCTCAGGTTTTTGTTGGTTCTATTTAATTTCCACATAACAAACAAGTAAGTAGGATCAACCATACAGTATTGCAACAACACACGTTCAGGGGTGAGTGGAGAGGATTAATAAAGCAATTTAATTGAATTATCCAGAAGAACATGTCTGCTATTCATAACAGACGCATATTTTTAATGGTTTCTTATAAATCATATATAGTACTCAAGATTATTAATGCAATTCTGTGATTTGATAATTATGCTGAAAAATGTATGGATGAGGAATAAAACGATAAATATTTTTGCCTATAACTTTCCTCCATAAATGTTTCAATAAATGTTTGAGTTAATTAATTTGAATCACATACAAATTAGTACTTAATGTTACTATTAAGATATTTATTTGAAGGAAAATGGACTGAAAAAAGATTTTACTTAAAGAGGTCATAGAGGTGGGTGATATGGCAAAAATATCATCACAATTTATTTCAGACAGGATCACGATTCACGATCTTATCACGATTCATTTTCCTGTTGGTTTTTAAGACTATTTTGCAAGTTGTTGGTTTTAAAAGAGAAAAGTAACACTTATTAATCACATACAAGATAGCCATATATAGTCATTTCAGTAACTGATTCGGTTTGTTCTCATAACATTTTAAAGACTTTAATATACATTTTCTGATTTCATTTTCCCATGAAAGAACGTCCTGTTTGCTTTGCATTTTGCATGTTTAAAAACACAAAGACAGGGAAGGACTTGTTGGCGTTTAGAGTAACCAGTAGCGCTGAATGTGCGATATGCCCCCCCCCCCCATCATGTAGACTGTGCGGACTGGTTCAGCTCTCGGTGAATAAACACTGCAGCCAGAGGCCAATTTTGACGACAGGGAATACAGAGTCGAGGTGGTCTGCCAAGTTTGACTCTTTGCTCCCCGGGGCTGAATCGGCTAATAAAGGACAGCTAGCAGCACTGCTAACCAAGCTACCTACAGATACAGACAGATACAGTTAGCGGTTTAGCAAAAAGTAAATATATCTGTCCATCAACACTCTGTCAACCAGGGAGGCCCAACCTTATTTGAATCAAGATCTACTTTTACAGTTGTCCGCCTGCCAAGATCTACCAGTCTATTTAACACACACACACAATGAACAGAAAATAATCCAGATGGAAAAAAAATAAATGTAAATCAGCCTTTAAACTTGAAAGCATTAATGATTTTACTTTTATCGTGACAGTTATCGACTGATATGAATTTTTTTTTATAGTGATATCGTTTTTGGCTATATCGTCCAGCCCTATGTTGACACTGTCAAATTTGCAATATCATTTTTTATGCATAATGAAAGAAGCATGGATCGCCAATATTAACTCATAATCGGCGTTTTCAGGCTATTCTTACTGAATCCAGTATGTCATCAACTTGAACTTCTTCATTTCTGCTGATACTGTTGTTCCTAAAACCAGCATAGAGACTGATTACATTACATTGGTACCTGAACAAGCACTTCACTGAGTACACTGTGTGAGTACTGACTGTGCATGCTCTTGATTATGGCACATTTTTTAAAGGTCCATCATGGTGTGTGTATGTTTGTTTGTTTGTTTGTTTGTGTGAAGGCTGCATTAGCTAACGGAGAGGAGGCAACATAGACAGGTTTAAACCACCACTAAGCTGCTAATGCTAAACAAGCTTCATTTCCTTTCCTTTTCTTCTGGTTCCCTGTGAGTTGTTCCCACAGTTCCAGATCTCCTCCGGAACTTCCCTGCCTCCTGTAGAGGGGAGAGAGGAGGAGGCAGTAGTGGGAGGGAAACAGGAAGTAGTAGAGCTTTTCTTGGCCCAGAGAGTTGAGACCAACTTCACCACAGCCAGAAATGGTATTTTTTCTTAAGGATTTCTCAACCCAAACCTGGCACCGTCAGCGGAGATGAGATCCAATTTGGCCACAGATCCCTGAACGCAAATGTGTTTAATTATAATGCACCAAAGAAAAACACACAAAATATACTGTTTATCTTTCAAATGAGTATTGGAACAGTAATATTAAAAAGAAATATGTGAATGAAAAGTGTTAAATTATGAATCTACTTTGTGGAGTATGATAAGATAAGAAAGATAAATACGCACTTTTTTGCAATTTCCAATAAAATAAATCATAGATGTGGGTGAAGGGGATGCGGTCTTAATGTCAGCCCAGTGTGCAGCGCAGTTCATTTAAAGCCTCCAGATTGATTTGACCAATTCACTGCAGACTTGTCATGGGAAAATGACTACTTTCCAAAAACATATGACTTTGTAAAAGGGCTGGACAATTAATTGAAAATTAATCGAAACTGCAATTCAGAGCCTCTAACCAACGTATTTCCCCATGACTGTTATTTCGGTTATTTAATCCTGGTAATGGGGCCAGTAAAAGGTAACGTCAGGACAGGTGAACTTAAAAAAAAAAAAAAAAAACATCCTGCAGCTCTTAGCGCGCACCGATGTCCAATCCAGAGTTGTAGTTACATGACGAGAGGTTGTCAAATGTTATTTCTCTAATCTCAATCATGCGGCGACCTCTGGGTCGAAAGTGAAGCTGCATTCTCTCTAACGGCCAGCAGGGGGCGAGTTCCATTAGAAATAATGATAAAATGTTGCTACTTCTCAGCTGATTTATTCCCTCAGTAAGCACTTTTAAATGAGTTTATGGTCTCAGTCGCTAGTTTCAAGTCTTCTTCAACACAGCATGATGTTCATTTAGTATATTATGGTCCTATTTAGGGGAAAATAGACGATGATGTGGCGTATGCTTTTGGATGTGACTACCTTGTGAATGACAGGTCGCTACCATGGCAACCTGTTCATCAGGATAGAGGCGACTCGTGTCCGCTGCTCTGTGTACATTTTTCATAAATGGCTGTCAGCAGGAGAGCAAGTCATGTTTGAGTCTGTTAGTAGGTTTTGTTTTAAAAGTAAATTGTTTTGTTAACCTTTTTATTTTTTATAAATTTTAACTGTGATTACATTTTTGTAAAAAATTTTTCATATCCTGGATGTATTTAATAAATGATTCCATTTATTCAATTAGCTGACGCTTTTATCCAAAGTGACTTACAATTGCTATACATGTCAGAGGTCGCACGCCTCTGGAGCAACTAGGGGTTAAGTGTCTTGCTCAGGGACACAATGGTGGATGTCTCACAGTGGGAATTGAACCCAGGTCTCCCACACCAAAGGCAAGCATCTTATCTATGCGCCATTAAACACTTTTGGAAGGAGGTACAGTAAAAATTGTCTTCGGGCCAGTAAGTTTCAAACCCACTGGCCCGGTTTAACGTTGAGCCATGGCATTGATATTAAATAATTGAGTGAAAGTTTAGTAGCAGCGGTCATATTTCAGCAGCGGCGATGCGCCAAATATAGGAGAACCATGTCTGTAATGTGCATGTCAACCTTTACTTATTAAATAACATTAAGATGAAGGATTTGTGAAATCTGTGGATAAATAAACCCAGTTTTAATAGTAGTGCATTTTTATAGTACACATCTTGTCAGCGAAATATGAGGGCAAAAAAACAACAACAAAAACAAAAATAATCGTTCAACAATCAGAATCGAGGTGAATTGTCCAGCCCTATTTTGTACTACACAAATAGAAATAAGTGAAATAAGTTGTAGGATACTTAAAGTGGAGTTAATACATTTTTGGCCACTCTAGGGGCAACGCAACAACCTGCAAACACAACATCTGATTAAGTCCAGATTAAAACGGTGAATCAGAAGATGCTTGTTTGAAAATGCTGCTGACCCGATGGACAAAACAGAGGACTTTATATAAAACGATGACACACACTCACATTTGGCTTTGTGAGTCGGTCTTATCAGTCATGCAAAGCAAAAACACGATGCTTTACAGAGTTTTAGTTTTGGTATTTTTATTAAAATATAAGTACTGTGTAAATAACACTTAACAGTTAGCCTATCCTACTGTGCATGTGCTGCACTGTGTTTACTTTAACTCCCAGTCTGTTTGGGTGTGGTTCTTGGTCTGTATTAATTTCTTCTTTCGCTAAATCATCTGCTACTGCGGAGTAGACCATCCACTGGCACGTACATGCCCAGTGTAGCTACCTGAACGGCCACTAGATGTGTGTTTTCAGTCCTTCTAATATAGACAGAGATCAACTCTGATACGCTGCTGAAACACTGCTGTGGACGGAGAAGATCGTTTTCGTTATAAAACTGTTTTAAAAACGTAGCAGTGTGGATGTAGCCTCACATTACCCCACTCCTCTCTCTAATCCTCTCATGTCAACCTTCCCGTTTCCCTGAGATTCTCACGTATCTTTAACCAAATATTTTTAATCAAATAAAAACCTTCTGGCCGTATTTAAAGTGTTTGCTACTCTCCCTCTGGTAAAGTCGGTGGCAGCATGTAAGATATGTAGACTTCTTGCACAAGGATAAAAAATGAAAACAATCCACTGAAATGATATAAGGCCTATAGCCTACTAATGGCAAACCATATGAAATTATAATGAATATAGTAGCCTATGTAATATTAACAATTGACTGTATAATATGGAATTTACATTGTAGCCTATTTTTATTTATTTAAATTTTCCTTATTTTCAAATCTCACTGGAGGCAGTTTTGACTCCCCTCTGTAGCCCACTCTCCCTCTCTCTGCTCCTCTCTCCACTCCTCTCTCTTCCCCCTAAAGCCCACAGAACCTGCCTGAGCTTTCCAGAACAAAAAGCAGCTACTTCAGAGTTTATCATCAACTCATGATGCCTGTGCTTCTTTATCTCCTAAATATTTTGGCTACAGCCTTTTTTGTTGCAGTTTTTATGGTTGTAGTAAATTTATAAAGATGCTGTTTGTTCTGTTTTTGTAGTTTATTCCACAGTAAAGCTATATTTGTTAAGCTAAGATGTTCACAGTAACCAGGCAAAGGATGCTATGGTTTAAGTCTTTAACACAGATTGAGCGGAATTTGTTGCCCACGTTTCCTGCCAATAAAATAAACAGTTGTCATTTCATGATACTTTATCATCTGTTAACTTTAACACTTAATACATTGTTTTTAAAACCAATTAAATAAATATACAGTATACTGTATAATGCTACATGATAAATAAAGGCTCCAAATAGACCCGGTGATTGGCCCAAAAAATCCTGATCGGAGCACTGGTGGCAGGTACAAGTACACCTTCAACACAATGGAAAACCAAAAGAAGGCGAGTAGAGGCGAGGGGAGCTGGTACCATGCAGTGGAAAAGGGGCTTTACCGTCGCTCTCTCTCCCTGTATGTCCGCTACATTGACTTTCTCCATCAGTAGTAGGCTAGGCTGTATAAAGTCACCGGTGATTCCATTCACAGCAGCAGCTGAGCTGCATGTTGAGGAGGTGTGTTGATGAGGTAGCCTATCAAAACAAAACCAATGTGGTAGCTAGCGAATAACATCTGACTGGTGTGTCCACTGTCGTTATACCTGGTCCGCTCTTGTAAAATATCCAGTGTCGCGTCTCTGATAAATGCTACAGTGTGTCTCCTAACCTGGGCGGCCCGCAGAAGTAAAGTGTATGTGTGGGAAACACTTAATGAACAGTGTCGACCAGCACTGTGTCTCCCTCCATCTTGTTAGAGACTTTGTGAGTAGACGGCTGCGTGCAGACGCAGAGGGAGGGGTGGGGCTGCGCGATGAGGGAGAGAGAGGAGCAAACGCTGGCAGGACTTTACAGAAACATATTGATTAACTCAACATCAGACTATATCGGTATAAACGGTATTGTCTAATTTCATATCTCTTTTGAAAAGGATATCGGTATACCTCATATACCGATATACCGCCCAGCCCTAAGTAGTATTGCACAAGTCGTGTTGGGTGATTGTGCACAGTTCACTCTGACCAGCTCTCTCTGCACAGATGATATTCCTTCCTCTGTCCACTGCTTCGTCTAAATTCTGGTCTTTTCCCTTTTCCACTAAAATTGTTTACTAAAAAGAAAAAACACATTTGTGATGGAAATCCATTTTTGTTTTGGTACGGGAAGATCTGAACTTTAATGTTTAAATGATGTTGGTGGTTGCATAGCAACATGGTCTCGAGTGTCATTAATGTGTAGTCCTTTTAAGTAGTTTGGTGCATTTAGCCTCTGTAGGTTTAAACTGTCTCAGGTGGTTTAAAAGGTCTTAAACAATAGTGAGGATAAAGCAGCAGATTTTTACTATTACTTTAAGTAATGTCAAAGGGATTTTAGAGGAATCAGAGTAGGGTGAGAGAATAACAGATGAGTAAGTATCAGATTTTTATTCCCTGGCTGGAATAATTACTGTTTATGATCCAGTGACTGTCTTTGGACTTAAGTGAGATACAATGTATCGGAGTGTGTGTTTGCTAAGTTTCTTACCTGATGAATTTATTGTCTGCATTTCTGTTAGTGTTCCTATGGATATTTTAATAGGGCATGGAAGATTGCAGCCACATCCTGAGGAGAGTCAAAGATACACTGCGGTCTGCACTTGTCCCTGACAGTGGCAGCAGCAGTGTACCAGATGGTGATAGAGGAGGTGAGGATGGACTTGATGATGGTGGTGTAAAAGTGCACCGTCTTTGGCAGGTTGAACTTTCTCAGCTGCTGCAGGAAGTGCTGGGCTTTCTTGGTGAGAGAGCAGATGTTGAGCTCTCACTTGAGGTCCTGGGTGATGATAGTGCCCAGGATCCAGAAGGACAAGAGTGATGGGGGTGGGAAGGGCTGGGTTCTTTGTGAAATTCGCAACCATCTCCACTGTCTTCAGATCGTTGAGCTCCAGGTTATTCTGTCCGCACCAGGGCACCAGATGGTCAATTTCCCACCTGTATGCGGACTCATTAGAGATGAGCACGATGAGGGTGGTGTCATCTGCAAACTTTAGGAGGTTGATGGAGGTGCAGCTGTTTGTGTACATGTATGTGTTAACTTTTATTTCTTCCTGATAGCTGAGTTACATTTCTGCTTGTTTTGTTCCCCAGGCTGATGACTGACTGAGGAGCATGATACTCTTGTGAATTTTCCCACTCACGATCCCCAGCCCCCTTCATCCTTACCGTCCTCGTTCACACCACTGCCTTCACCATGAACCACACCCCCAGCCCCCACCTGTCTGAGGGCGGTAAGTCGGCCAGAGGCAGCCTGCTGTGCAGCCTGGGTCTGGGGTCCGACAGGGGGCTCTGCTCCCCAGACAGCCTCACCCATACCCCCAGCCCCACCGGAGGAACCCCCAGTTCCAGCCCCCCACTGCTGCTGTCGCCCGGGCTGGGAGGCCTCGGGCTGGGATCCCTGGGGGCCATGGGGGATGGAGCCGGGGCCGACTGGGAGAGCAGGGAGGAGCTGAGGCTCAGGGAGCTGGAGGAGGCTCGGGCCAGAGCAGCCCAGATGGAGAAGACCATGAGGTGGTGGTCAGACTGTACTGCCAACTGGAGAGAGAAGTGGAGCAAGGTGGGCTGCTGGTTACCAGGAGAGAAATATATACTGGAAAGCTGTAAATTACTGTAGTAATGCCTCAAGATCTGATTCATACACACCCTCATTCCAGTCCTTTAAGGCTACCAAAATACAAATCGGGTACAGGCAATTATCCAAGGTCCAAGAAATCTGAAATAAATCCAACACGACAGTAACCACACAAGACAGGCAGAGACTCTCGACAGGAGACAAAGACAGTGTGACAGACAATGATAAGGAAAACACCGACAATAAATACACATGAGAGGTGATTAGCAAGACACAGGTAGGACTAAAACTATTAAACACCTAAGTGAGCCTTGCTGTTGCTCTGCGTGACATGTTCCTTCGTCACCACACACTAGGGGTGGGAATCACCAGAGGCCCCACAATACGATATTATCACGATATTTATGTTGCGATTCCATTTTATTGCAATTTTAAATATATTGAGATATATTGCAATTTATTACCTTTTTCCAACTTCCAATTAGGTCCCTAAAGTCAAACTTTGTCAACATCTGTTTATCTAAAAAGATACAATACTCTGTTTGTTCATATCCCTTTTTCAGTCCTCTATATGGTCCTGTTAAGCTTTCTAGTGGACTAAAAAAGCAATAGATTTTATTATTCTAGTACTAAAAAGTTAAAACATCTGCAATTTATATAATAAAATATCGATACTTGGCGTCCGTGTATCCATACAGTATTGCCATGGCAAATATCACGATACTATTCTGTATCGATTTCTTTACCCCACCCCTACCACACACTAGTTTATTTTGACTCGGTCCCACATACACTGCCCTGTTTACCCTCGTTTGAGTTAAGTTTGCTAAAAAACACAATGACCAGCTGTTCTAGTAAATTGCTGAGCCTTTAAAAAAACTAGAGCCCGACCGATTTATCGTTTTGCAGATATTATCGGCAGATATAAGCTACTTGCAGATATGTCTGTGTTTATAACAGCCGATATATGACTATTAAAAAAGAGAGTCGGATCCTTCCCTCGTGTCATGAGTGTTTCATAGTTTGCCCTCCAGAAGGCATTCTACAGCGATTCGCTGTGTGAACACTACATGATTATGATGCCGCTGTTTGCAAAGTGGAGGAAGAGAGAGAAACTAGCGAGGGATGAAGAAGAAAGTGTCCAAAGTATGTGATTATTTCAAGCCTGTCCACCTTAAAAAACTTTTGTCGCCTACTGCAACAGCACAATGGCACGTGATCAGAAAGCACCTGGTTTTATGCCAGCGGACCACTGACATTGTAACAGTAACAGCAACTTATGCATTTAACTGAAATGATTGATTGTTGAGATGAAGGCTAGCCAAAGTAAGCCGCAATCCTCAGCTGAAAATGTATACCGTGGCCGTGAGTTTGGGTTGTAACGTCACAGTCAGGAGTTAACTGGGTGTCTGGACTTTTGTATAACTTGTAGAGCACTCGTGATGTTTTTGTTGGTAAAGCAGTTTTCTGGTGGTTGGTCTGATGTTTGCTGTATGACACACTATGCATTTCCGAAAGGACTAATAAATATCTATTATCTATCAACTTACACAGCTGATCCCGGGGGCACTGCCGATGCCGGCAAGAACAAAGTACTTCTTAAACGATGCATCAATGATTCGGTGAAATAATCTGTAGAAGCCTCGAGTACTAAAATCATCGTTAGCTGCGGCCCTAATCTACGGAGAGATAGCTCCTGGTAACTCTCACACTCAGTGTGAGTTAGTCACGTCAATTGTATGACTTAAACTATAATAAAATTATCCCTCATTACTTCTCCTCTTACCAGACCATACTTCCTAAACCTCCCGTTTTTCACTGCCCTCTCCCGACTTACAGCAGTGTGTTTAATGTTAAGGTAACGATAGGTGAGTGGTGGTTACACTGCTGAAAAACATGATTGTAGATTTATTTCTGAAACAGTTCTAGCAAATGGTCCTCATATTTCTCTCCAATTTATCACTTCTAAATGTTCTCCACCATCACTTAAAGCAGCCAGCGCTGCCCCTTGCTAAATTAGCCACAAAGCTAATGCCATGTTTATCAGTAGAGGAGTGCTGACGTTAATGAGCAGTTAAACTATATTGTTTAATCTATTCTAAATAAATCTGTGAGCCACTTGTCTTGCAGTCGGTACGTTGGAAATGAGAGGGGACATGTAAGAAAACATGAGCTGAACAAGTAGGCCTATCTAACTCAACCCAGGCAAACAAAGTTATCTAGCTGCTCTTTTGAATGTGCAATGTTGGTGTGAAATTGCAAAGTTGCAGGTCCTCATTGCACAGTCATGTAGTATTTGATGAATTCAAAAGCAGCGTTTCCTCTGGGTCACTGACACATTATAGACTGGTGGTGGTGTTTTTTTTATATATATATATATATATATATATAAACCACCACCTGGCTCTAAAACATGTTGTCTATAATGTGTCATATATATATACATATACACACAC